>NW_020272884.1:1012501-1061472 GCF_003268045.1 Sipha flava
ACACACACACACACACACACACACACACACACACACACACACACACAAACACACAAACACACCCACATTAAAACACATACTAGTTGGCATGTAGTACTAGTGCGGATTTTACGTGTGGTTATTTGCTCTTACCTCGAACTGGACGTTCTAGAAAGCTTCTAAATTGTCCACAATATTGCAGAGGGTACAATCAAATGATTAAACGAAAAAGTATAACATACTAATTTTTAACGTCAATTAGTCCATATTATTAGTATGTGATCGTATGTGTTTAAAACGATTTGTGTAAGTGAAACGAAAATTACGAATAATTATTGAAATCGTTTTGTAAGACGTAAAATGTCTCTCTTTCTGAGATTGTTTTTTTAACAATTGACGCATTCAATACGGGATGATTCGATTTAACTAACGATTTTATATTAAGTCTGCTTGCGACCGAACGAATACAATACATAACTGGCTGTGCAGCACTACTGTAAACATAGTTAACATATTTAACTCTAACACAGCGTTATTGATGGATACGAGCAGACACCGTGGATCAACAAAACAGCAATTTGATTAATACTTCAATAATGTAAGATACTTCTAGGTAGCCGTTGCACGTAAATATAAAAATATCGTTGTGCATGGAACGAGAATGCTGAAAAATGGTAACGCGAACATACGTTTGATATCGTTACGACTGGAGACGTCCTCAGTCGGATTTTTCGTTTCCATTTTACCTGGCTGTCTTGAAACCAACACCGTTTCTCATCAAAATGATAATTGACATTACGATCGCGTTACTTTGCCGCCGTATAAGTCACAATACTTCGTCTGACCGTACGTACTCCGTGTGTGTGTATGTGTGTACATTACGTCGGTACTACTCGTATAATATGCACGCATAGGAGTGTTAGATTTCAAAGGGCTCGTAACGCCTAACCGTTCGTTTATCTTAGATCAGTTTTGTGTTTCACTCCCATGAAGGACTAAATCCTTGACGAGCGGAATATTTTAAAACGTTTTCCCCACGGGTGTGTACGTGCCTCTCGTCTCTCTTGCTACTCCACTACTAGCTGTGACACTTTTTGGGCCGTCTGCGGAGGAAAAGCTTTTCGATAACAAATGATTCCGGGCTCGAGAGCACGTAATATATTTTTATAAAACACAAGCGACGAGATACTCTCTCGATGTTTTATTGATTCGCAGGTTGGCAGTGAGGAGGAGGGCATATAAAACAAAAGTACACTATTTTTCCGTTAAATGGGATTGCGTACGTATGTTTTATTCGACTTGGAACAATAACGTACAAAAGCTTTTGTGTTATATAATGTGTTCACCCGCGGTTTGTTATAAAAATCTGCCACGACGTCGCACTTTTCGAGATACTTAAAAACAATTATCGCGTACAATTTATTTCATGAATTACAAATGTACATTTTTATTCATTTTTATTAACGTAGCAAGTTGGTTATTAAATTTTATTTTTCTTGTGAAAATGTTTTATTGGAAATTTCATTAGTGTGCTCGCTAACTTCGAGAATTTTTTATAATGAAAAAATATATTCATATTGTTTGAGAAAAAAAAATCAAATATTCTTATAATACATTCAAAAATATCAATTTGTAATCTAACAGTATATATTATTTTTTCATTTCACCATCTCGAAATAAGCAGACCATTTTTATTAGTTTTTTTATTTAAACCCAATCCAAGTGTATAATGTTCATTTTGTAATTCAGGACACGCTGTTATTTTCCTCTGTTTCTAAAGAAAGGTGTTTAATTACGAAATTCTTAATATCCCCGACATTGACGATAGAGTACTTATTCAGTCTATGACCTGTTTTTCCGTGTCAAAAAGCTTTTTAACCCTTCACCCAATGTCTATGTAATAGTATCACTGTCAGTTCAAACACAATGAAAGAAACACATGAGCTGCATCGTACCGGGACGGTTTAACACCTGAAAAGCAGTTTTAACAATCATATACTAGTGAGTTTTCTTCGAATTTTGGCGTACAGTAAGCGTCTTTGTGCACAACTCCTTAAACTTTGCTATTGGGTGTAGTCGTTTTCTCCAGTTGTCTTTTATGTGAAAAATCTTGTAACGTGACATATTTTATGTATAAAAATTCTGTGCGACCGACTCACGCGTAGTATTACACATTGCATTTTTAACCGTTTTAGGTTTAATTAATAAATATTTCCGTCTCGAATGTGAAACAAATGCGTTTATCCGTATACACTGTATATTAAAATCGACCAGTTAGTATGCATATATTTATTAACTGATATGGGTTTTTTTTAATTCAACCATTTGCACTACGTATTTCAGTGGACACGGATTGGAGAAATAAACCAAAATTATTCTTACGTATTAGGTTAAGTATGTTTTTATTTATGTTATGTATTAATTGTATATTCAAATAAACAGTGGACGAGAATAAAATAAAATCCAGTTTAATAATGCAATATAGTCGTTGTTGCAAGTTTCATATACATACGTCAATCAATTTTACATGCTACACATGCAGTATGCACTATTGTTTTGACATGCAAATATGCAATTATACTTGATTATAATGAGTGTACTGCAATGAAAAAAAAAAAAAAAAAAAAAATGTAAAAAATGTTGACAAAACCATGGTTCTCCCATAGTGGACATTTGAAAATGAAAACAAAATAAGCTATATAGTGTCCCTTCAGGTAATTCAACTGCCATGAACCACGGTTTATACAAAAATTCTGCTGCACGTTGCTTTCACGACGATTTCAATTATACGCGTGGTTAGGCCTTCCGGGGTATAGCATGCTATAATTTTTTTACGTAAAGGGTCAGATTAATCACAAACCATATTGATATACATTGTACGTTTCATGATTTACTTCCCCTCTCACCCAGGGACGGCATTAGGGTGTCGTGGGGGTGAAAAACCCCTCTGAATGATCTATTTATATAATCAGCAATCAAGAAAAAATTAAGTAATATTAGTATTGTAGCATTTTGTTTCAGAAAGTACAGAGTTGGCAAATTGGTTTATATATAACCCACTTTTCACCATGAGTATTTGTTAGTACTGGCCCTGCTCTCAACATCCCACAAATGTATGTTTGTAAAATTAATTAATAATTAATTTGTATATTAATTGATAGTTAATCACATAGATTGGTGTACTACTAAAACATATTATTTTATGGATGTAAAGATAAAATCGAATGTTGTGCCATTTATTCTTTACAAAATATGTGAGTCATACAGAATCCAATATTAATGATCCATAAATCTATACGATTGTAGTGACAACCTGCAGTTGCAGGTTTCCGATCATCACGATTGTCTGACAGTGAAAACGCATCTCGGTGTTGATCATGGTCCGGTGAATTATTAAAAAATTTTCTAGAAGATCGGATAAGTAAATCCAAACCGTTGGTTGAGAAAAAATGTTCTAAAAGTTTTCAAAATTATTTTCAATTATTTGAAACAATACTGTTCTGAAAAACGATCATGCCTTGTAAGAATAACTATGTAAACTTGTACAACCGTTTTATTTCAACAGAATTTCAACACATCGGCATCTTATGTCTTTTATAATTTTCGTTAAATTCTATATATTTTATTATTTAAAAAAGTAAATAAATAAATTTACAGTAACATAATCAACATCACGAAAATCCTACCATTATCAGACACAAATTAACTAAGTACAATAACATAAAACAGCTTATTGAAGTTAAATATTTAAACGTTGGCTGGTTGAAATTTTACATTACATCTAAGATTTCTTTCAATTTTTTTCTGTAACGGAAAAACTCTATAGATAATTGAAAATTCATATGTTTGAAATACGATTCATCTTTAATTTTCTTTCGTATTGCGATATCTGTGATTGGATCGGATTTTCAAATCGTGATTTTTATCATAGAAAAAATTATTAAAAAAATGTCCAACGTCATTGTTGAACAAATAACCCAAGAGATATTTGCGTGCCCCGATGTAACAACTAGTGACGTCAAAAACAACAAAAATATGATATGAAATATTTGTGTTGGATTGCTCTTTCTCTCTACGGTGTCGTGGTAGGGGTGGTAACGGCGACGGTGTGTTATTACGTCGATAAATCCGAGCGTCGGCAGCGGCAGCCAAAAGTGCCTTTAATAACGTGTACAAGCGGGTAAATCACAGCCATTTGTTTTCGACTGGTATCTTTATTAACGACCGGAAAGTTCGCCGTAATCCATTTGCCGGGGTAATATGCTATTAGCAGACCGTTTTATTCGACCTCCACCGCTATCACATCGGGTGATTTTTGACACGATAATACCGTACCGCTGGCGCTAATAATTTGCACCGTTATTTAACACCATGATCGAGTCATTGCACAAGCAACACCGAGGTAGCAGCACAGAAGTAAAGGAAAAAGCGAGGAAGAGAAAGAGAGAGAAAAAGAGAGTAAAGTGAAAACGGGATTTCGGTGGAAGAACAATGACGAAGCCGAAAAATGTTATCGTATATATTTCGATATGACATGCAGTTGCATTTTTTCTAAATCACTGTATGATCGTTACATACGTGTGTACCTTTCTATTTGATATCAACGAACTGTGCACGGAAACAACAATGACTGGAGAGAGCGAGAATTCTTGTTTAGAAAAAACGTAGATCATGCTGAAAGCACACATTGGAGTCGTACTCTGGATTGGTTTCGGCGAATTGTGTCGTAGCGATTGTCGACGGCTTGTACAAAAAGGGATACTAAAAATAACGAAATTTTCTTTTTTTAACGATACGGTCAACTATAGCCTCTTGTTTAAGTTGTATAGTTCTCGTTTACACATTTTTTGTTAAAATTATTTTTGTAAAAATGTTAACAAAAAAATGCAATTCTCCCATGATCACAGTTAAGACCATCCAGAACAGCGGAAACGAAAATGAACGTAATCTTTTAATCCAGGGATTCTCAAACTTTTATAAACACTGTACCCCTTTTCACCAATACATTTTTTGTATCCCTTCTTAGTAGACTAAAATATATATAAAAAAATTAAAGACACACACATATTGCAAAATAAAAAATAAAAAGACCACCATGATGATTATTTTTACTGATTATATGTATAAATAATACGGCTTATAGTGGAGGGGGAAATCCCCTAATAGCTACTGCATTGCATAGTTTAGTAAAAAATACTGCAACCGACAGTATATACTTTTATAATGATAACTAATAAAAACATCTATTACATTTTATTAAATTAGCTTATTAATTATGACATTTAAATGTTTAACACCTTAATTAAATAATAAATTGATAAAATTAAAAGAATAATAATAATTAAATATAAATAGGTATTTTTGTAAAACAAGAATAGTCATATAAAAAGTTTATAGCATTGTTGAACGAAGGAAAAATCAAACAAATGTTGGAAAGTCCTGTTCAATGTAGTACAATTGGCAACCCTAGCATAGCTTAATATCGTGCCAATATAATTTTAATATATTCGACTGTGTACTTCGTATAATAGCAGACGCGTTTAATCAATGATGAATTAAACGGTTAGTTACAGTATCATTTTTAGCCTGAAATTCGCAAATGTTAACTTGAATTTTGGAGTTTTTTCCACTATTTAAATTTAAAAGTTTGTTAGTCAGATTCGTACCCCCTAGGAGTACGTGTACCATAGTTTTAATCGAATCTTTTAAATATCATGTATGTTGTGCATCAAACGGCATACTTTCAAACGCAAATAAATATTTTCATAGGATTGTACAAACAATAAAGTTAGAAATCTTAAACTCTTAGTACATATAAAAAAAATAATTTTATATTAATTGTCATTTATAATATTAATGACAAGAGAAACTTGGGAATAAAAAGGCTAGATTTGTCCGTTAACTGGTGTGGATGGGGAGTAAGTAAGGGACGAAAGATTTTTTTATAATTTAGTTTAATTTTAATGGATTTGAATTTTTAAAATCTAAGTAAATAGTATAAAACTAATCTTAAAGATGTTAGGTTTGATTTGGTGTGTTATATCTTTTCAGCCATACGACGCAGATACGTTTCACTACATAGGTATGAAAACCCAAATGAATCCGCGGTGATTGCGCGTCAACTCTCGGCGTGTTGGGATGCAAATTCAAAACCCGTACCTTCGCATAGTTTTTCACTTAAAAATCTCCACGTATATAACACAACCGTATCTGGTTCATCATGGATATACATTTTTATATGGTTTTATAATTCACACTGTTACTCCACTGGGTCAAATACGAGTACTTTGACACATTTTACTATAGAAACTCGTTTGAAAGAGAAATATTTTGAATCCAAATCAATGTACCGAAATTATACTAGTGAGTTTTTTTTTCTATTGTTCACTATTTCTTGGAAATTCGATCGACCGATGTGAATCACGCGAAACATTATCATGCAATTACCGACACTCTTGTAACGGAATCACGATGCGAAGTGATCGCCGATTTAGCAAGTGCCGAAGCGTGTCAGTTATACACGACCCGACGTGACGATGATGGACAGCGTGACTTCTTTAGGACTTTACCTGTCACAGATCAGATCACACTCGGAAGTAAAGGATACGTACTGGTCTATATAAGCATGAGTTAGACTACGAAAATACTTTGAATTTCATATTACTCGAAGCCAGTCGAATAGTCGACGAGGTATATAGCATATAATATTGCGCTATGTTATTATTTTTAATTTGAGCATGACTGCAACTGTCGTACTCCAAAAACAGTTCTGAAATATTTCTGGGAAGTAGTCAAAGAAAGTTTTAAACTTTGGCGAGTTGCCTACTTTTATTCGTCGGGTTTTTTTTTTTTTTTTTGTCAACTGTTGAGAAATTCAATAAACCCGCTGTCCAAAATACAATCTCTTTTCAATTTCAAATCTATATATACAGGTGTGTTATATGAAACTTTTTAACCTTTTTCTTTTTACTGACCGAAAAAAATATCGTGTTCTATAAATACTCGTAAAACAGAATGTCCACAAATCATCGTAAAATCTTTCGGCGAAACATCAGAAATTTTGACGGGTAGCTGGAAGTGCATATGTAACATTGTGTTGGACGACACACACGCGCTGAGCTCTGTGTGTTCATTTAACGGTAATGTTTGAGTTATTACTTTTCGCACACTATTATAGTTGGTTGTTTACTATAGGCACACAGTAAAAGCAACTAATATAATATCGGCGAAGGTTTTCATATCGATTCTATTGAACAAATATTATAACGTATTCGCGTTCAACAATTTTTGCCATTTACGAACGATTTCGAGGCACGGCACGATGGTACAATATTTTATTTACCATTTTAGCTCTGACTTGTTGGTTTTAAATTTTTATCCTATCACCCGTAAAATTTTCCGTGGAAATATTTTAATCACTCATGCATTATAACAATATATCTTTGGTCATTTTCCATGCACGTGCACTTCGTGATTTTTTCGTGCGCTTTTGAAGTATCTGCATTAATATTTCAACAAAAACCACTTTTAGAGTAGAAAATAATTTATACGATATGTTTGTGCGCGTGTGCGTATTATATTCCATAATAATCTAGATAAATCGCTTTTTTTCTTTTTTTTAGTATTAAAACGTAATTTTAAAAGTAGAATGTTAACACCATAATTTTTAAAGGAAATAAATATGTTCAAAAAACACTGTGCATGCTTAATATTTATGTATACAAATAACCATTATAATATTATATAAGTAGACCGATTGAATAATTTTAACTGAATCATAATTAGAGACTGTAAATTATACACATTGCGTATACCGATTAATTATTAAAACTCGGGTTAAAGAAATATTTTTACCCGTTAAAACCTACGTTCTGTTATAGTTTTAAAATTTAACAAAATATATCCTCATTTTTCAAGCCAATGTATTGATCGCGAATATTGTATAATATACTACTTATGCCGTCCCACCGATTTTGACATGCAAACACACACACACACATGGTATCCATATCGACTAAAGAGCGTAGACTTTCAGCAATGTTCGGCAATATTGAATTTAGATAATATGATTTTACAGCCAAGTCATTTGGGCTATAGACTTCGGAATAGTCACGTAAACGATTCAAAACATAATATAATAAACCTGGAATTGTAGACTTGTTTTTTATTATTATTTGTATTTTTTTATCCCAAAATTTCGCATTACAGAGGTATTTTACCATCTATACGTGAGTAATATTAAGGATTCGAATGAAATAGAAAGCTATCCTATATGATCTTTAAATGTACTTTGGGACATTTCTTTTTTTTCTACTTTCTTCTTATCGCGTTGAATAAAATTGATCATTATCCAAACTGGTACATAAACACATAATAGTTTTTCTAGTGTGATATATGGTTTCTAATTTAATTTTCTTGAATTACTACTATATTACTATACGCTGCCGTAGACTTTTTCTAGTCTTCACAAGAGTCATTCGTTTTGTTCTCGTAATTTAACTCTCTTAAATTTTTCCTCAGTGACTTGTATCTCTGTATACACTCCACTACGATGAGATGATATGTGACATTCACATATTATTTTCTTAAGCCGTTTTACTTTTAACCATACTCGATGTCAATCATTTTGCATTGCTACATTGCTTTATACAGATATAATTTATGCTTTTCAAATTCCTAGCACATTTTTTCTAATATATAATAATAATTTAATAGTTTCACATATTTAATTTGATCAACTCAATGATTAATTCATTAGACCGCGATATTTGATTTTAATATCACCACAAACATTATATTGAAACAATAAATAAATAATTGTATAAATTAATATATAAATAAATGATCTATACATAAAAATAAATAAATAAATAAATAAATGCTTAGCCTGGAATATTATTATATGTATTTATAATGTACTTTTTATGTTGGCCGGTTTTAAATTAGAAACATCATGTACATTAAAATTAAAATAATACTCCAGGGTAAGCAATAATTAATTAATTAATTTATATAATAACTATTTATTTATGTATAAATACAACAAGCATTTTATTTGAAAATAATTTATGTTTATATTCATTAAAAAAAATGTTTCTTAGTGTCACAATGAATATGATTTCATAACAATCAAACACATCTCTAAGGATTTATATTTCTATCGTACAGCTATTTTTATTCAATCGTTTCATTTCAGTATATTCTTTGATATTAATTACGTATCTGATAGTAAAAAAAACATAAATAATATTATAACACCTTCAGCCCTATTTTTTATATCAGAATTATTAATTATTAGTTCAATATTCAACAGCTATAATAAATTGATAAAAATGCATAGTTCATTCGTTAACACATCACGTTATTTTCTGATATTTAGTTTGTTGTACGAAATTAACACTAGTCACAAATATCCTAAAAAATATACCGCATTAACAGATTTTAATTTTTAACACGTAATCATTAAATAAAAGACCCAGTTTTTGTAGTTTTTATAAATCATCGCGTCACGTTAATTATGTTGTGGAGTATATTATAATATACTACATACTATATTTATAGTTTATTATTAGTTTATTTATACTATATGTTATGCACATGCATGTATGTATATTGGACTCGAGAATTATTTTGAATACTTACAGAAAATTGTACAACCTGATTCTACCTGGAACCGCGTATCGCCCTGTAAATGGAGTGCATTGCAGGTGGGAGGGGACCTTGTGGCGCGATACGATTTGTTTATTCGGCGCGATTGATGTATGTACGCATATCCGAAAACCACTGGTTCAGTATTTATTGCGACCGTCGAGACCGTGGATGGATCTAATTATTAATGGCATACACGTGGTTAGCGAGCAACACAAAAGCGAAGCTGACTGGATACATTTTTCCCCTTCGTCTTCAGCTATTGCACACAAATGTACATCATATTGAATGTACAGTATTGGCTGCTGCATTTGAAAATGGATTTCGTTGACGTTGAGACGATATGCCAAATGTAACTGTAAACGTTTCATACGACTCACGTTCAACGCGCGTTAACTATTCGCGTACCGTTTTAAAAACATTGGATGATGTCATGCGAGTATAATTTGATCGATATTGCGGTTGAAACAATTCAATTTTAAACGTTACGATCGTGATGGTTAGCAGTGGCTACGATTGTAGTTACGGCTTCGTCGGTAAACTTTGTAAAATTGAAACAAATAAGAAATAAACATTTTCAGATTTTAATTTCCAGTTGTAGTCATTCGGTGTAGAGTTTCTTACTTGCGGAAAGTTGTGAAAAATAAACAATCCGACAAACCAACTAATCGGGGCAGCGGAAATCGAAACATTTCGGTCCCCGGACGTTCGGTTTCCCACCCGGTTTCTAAATCGTTAATTATCGGTTAACGGTCAAAACACACGTTTTCGCCGTCTTATACAGCGTTAGTTTCAATTTCTTCAAAGTCATACAAACTCAATAGTTAAACGCGGTGGTTGTACGCCGGTGACTGCATCACAAAACCCATTTTGGAAAAAGTTTTGCTCGGGAATGCAAGTTTTACACCAGTTTATTAGCTTTTTGCCGAGTTATGTCGGTGGTGGTGGTAGATTCGCCTTCCATTTTACGCATTCATTCTTTCTTTCTTTTTCTCTAAACACCTCTTTCTTTCTCTATCTCCCTCCTTACCTACTTCACTCCCACTTTCTTCCCGCTCCTATTTACCGATATTAGTATTTGAAACCACATGAATTTTACTAGATTCTCCTCCACCAGTTACGCTTTATACCCTAGTAGTACAAAAAGTCAAAACCAACGATTGTGACATAATAAAGAGGTTGCCATAGAGTGCTCTGTCATACTCTGCGGTGTAGTCAGAATTTTTTAGTCGCACAAATAGTTGTATTCTCGAAATTATCTGGTGGCTTTGGTTCACTCTGCCGTGAGTCTGTATTACGTGGATCGTGTTCCTGGATAATTTTAAATTAGGTCTGTATATAGAAATTTAATATTTTCAAATCTTATTCTCGCGTAACGGTAAAACTAACCAATGAAAAATTATTATATTTCTAGAGTATACAAGTGTATACTATACACTATTCTATAAAATATATTAGATAATAGTTAGCATACATCGCCTATATAATTAAACAATTACTTGCATGATATGCCATACATGAACGCATCTATAATTATTATTATCGCTCTTATTTACAATAAATAAATATCAACAAATATTTGTCATTTTCGGAAAATTGAAACATTCAAAAAATTTGTAAATAAACAGTACTGGATATAATTTTTTAAGTACCTAACATTCGATTTAATTTTAAAATAATTATGTATTGATAAATAATAATCTATATAATATTTTGAGTATAATTTTTATAAAGTTTTAAGTGATCAAACGAGTTATATTTGTATACTGAATAATTGGTACTCAGACGTGAAGGACTATTAAATGTAAACAAAATAATTCTGTGCTCATCTCCGTTACCAGGTTAAATATTTTTCCCGATCTATGTGTCTGTGTATCGTATTTTTTTTATTTATTTATTTTTTTAAATGCACCACAATCGCGTTTTTCACTCATTCCCCATGGTATTAATGATATTTTATTGATATTTTTGTCGTCCACACTCGATTTACATAGAATCAATAACAACCTGAAAGCGGTGTTTAAATTCCATACGTCTTGCTGCATTAAATTGCAGTATCTCAAGGAAATACACTTATTTGCAGAAAATCAAAAATAATTCTTCGTCTATATACATTATTATTATACTCACACTAACCCACGTTTCATACAAGTCCACGGAATATAATAAAAATCAAATATTTAATTTAGATAAGAGCTCTCGCTGTTATTTTCGTACTGTTATTTGATTCAATTTCAAGCTGATGAAAGCAATGATAGATATAATCACATTTACAGAACTTTTATTTATGTAAAATACTGTACATACTATAATCAATTAACTTTTGAATACATTTTTTGTATTACATTAATTGGTCCAGAGGTATATTTACCAAATATAGTATTTTTATTTAATTTTTATTCAGTAAGTAAAAGTTCTGAAAATTAAAAATAAACTTTCCAAAGTTTTTTTTTTTTTTTTTATACATAGTTTTTGAAAATATTTAAAATTTATTATTAAATTTATCATAATGACAAAATATTAACATAACGTGTTATAATTTTCTTTTTTGCGTTAAGAGATTGAAAATAGTAATATGTTGTTTCTACTTCAATAGAGACGTTTTAATGAATATTATGTAGTTAAAAGCTATATTATCACCAACACTAAGAGTAACAAACTATAACAACACCAATCAATCAATGTACGTTATAATTACTTAACACCGAATAAAACTAAATGTTTCGAAATTTATATTTTAGAAGAACATGTATGTCATTTTCGGAGATTATCACCTTTTACTAGATATTATAATATGTTACACATTAATTAGAGTAAGGATGGAAGTATTTATAATAAACTATAGTCCATCAAAAATATCGATTATATGTACAATCACGCGTTATTGATTCCTTACAAATATAATTATGTTTACTTCCATGGAAAATTATTTTGATTGATGGATATAAATTAGAAAATGTGATTTTTGGTTGTTTGTATGTGCTTCGAATATTAAACCCTTAAACGAACACAGCCATATTATTACACTTTATACTATAACTATTAATTATTGTACTCAAATTGTATTATCAAAAAATATTTTATGGCATTTAATATATCGGATAATATGATCTTATGTTGGTGTATCAGCTTAAGTTTAATTTTTGTTTCACGAAAACGATCCATTACCATAGTAGAACATTCAATGCAGGCTCACATGACGATGTCGGGCAACGCTACGTCATACCGAGGGAGAAAACGTATGTCGAAAATAATTGAGTTGAAAAGTTTCAAAAAAGAAAAAGAAATTAATACATTCCTGCTGACGAAACTTTTCTTTTATTTAATGCGATTTTTTGTTTGATTATTAATCGGAGGGATTTCTTATTCATCTCATACATACCAATAGCAACTATACTAACCAATTCCTTCGATATTTTCAAAATAATTCAAACAATGAAGCAAATTAGCCGAACCGAAAATACAACCCTGAAATTTTATATCTTCCGTAAGCGGAAAAGGGAATACGAAATATTTTACATTTCAGAAGGCGTGTTGATAAACACTGCAGAACAATATTCACTGAACCTTCCGTGATTCGAATAGAAATAATTGCAGCCTGGAGGTTTGGCGAGAATTGCAGACGATCGTAATCTGAAATCGTTATTATTTGTTTTTTTCTTCGTTTTGTGTATGGCATTGGATTTACATACGTCGAAATAATAATAGCTTCTTTATATATATTTTTTTAACCTTTTTTTATTTTGTTTTTTTTTTTCATTTGGTTACGCCGAATGCAAATATACAAACATCCCGAGGACATAAAAATTCGACAGCAATAATACCAGATTTTACTGCACGAAGTCACGCTAATATCACCAACGGAAATGGTTAGAGCAAAAGTCAGACACCGATAGGGAACGAGAAAGTTATATAGTACACAAGAAGTAAAAATAAAAAAAATAATTCTGTTTTATTTCACGGTCGGATAGTAAAATCCGGTGTAGGCCACTCTAATTAAATAAGCTACGTTTGATTCGATTATTTTTGTTCGACGTCTTTTCTCCGTTTTCTTTCCGCGATCGGGTTCTTCCATCGGTAACGGCTCCGGTTAGTGTTACAGAAGTCACAATTTCGTTTAGGCTAGGATGATCATATTAAGAAAATAAAAAACGGGACAGCTGTTAATTCCCCCTCCAAATAAAAAACCTCATCCATATACATTCACATATGCACACAAATATCGAGAGTTAAAATCCAAATATCTGTCATATTATAAACAATTATTTTATTTTTACTTTAACCTTTTTTAGTAAAATAACATAAATAATAAATTTATTTTAATTATTATTAAATTATTAAATCGGTAATTTTATAGTTCGTCGACATCGGGACTTGATGCTCTTTCCATGAAAATTTTTATCTGTTATTTTTAACTTTGGTTTCACATTTTAAATATATGAGTAAAACTGTTATATTTTTTCATACATAGATATTTTATTTACAAGCATTAATAACTTATTTAATAAATAATATGGCAATAACGGGATTAAAACGGGACAATCTTCTAAAAACGGGATAAAATGCGTCCCATTCGAAGTTTGTCAGGACAACGGGACATGATCAAAAAAGGGACAATCCCGTTTTAAACAGGACGTCTGATCACCCTAGTTTATGCTTCTCCGCGTCCTTCATGTTCACCGCGGCCGTCGCTCGATGATACCCGATTGAGCACGGTCGTTATCAGCCGACCTTTTTGACGACCCGATTGAGCACGGTAAAAAAATAAAAATATTGTATACAACGTTGTCAGATTGAAAACTAACTATTAGGCTGGTAACACACCAGCATTATTTCATCGCGCGACATTTTTACTGCACCGTAATTTTACTGCGCATTTTATTTAAGTACATTAAAATGAATAGAGCACAACACACGAGTGTCGCGCATTAAAATTATGGCGCGATATTTCGAAAACAGTCACGTGCACCTTGACTTTACCGTGCGTTAAAAATACCGCTATAAAGGCTTATCATGAGTACTCTGAATTAAAAAATACTGACAATCTACTTAAATACTTATTGAAAGTTGAAAATAAGTATTTAGGGGAGAAAATTTAATTTTTACCTTTTTCATGACAATTGTATGAGTGCTATTTTTTAGAAAAAAAAACGTAATTATAACATGTGATTACAATTCAATAAAATATTTTTAATTATAAATAATTATACTCAAATATATTTTATTTTGTAATAGTAATATGGATGCACCGAGCTCTATACACCAACAACATAAAAAAATGCGAAAAAAATGGTGTCTTGTCGTTTTTTCATTAGAGAGATTTCTTTTAGGAAACCTGAGCCGTAAAAATTTTAAATTATGAAATAATTGTTAAAAATCTAAAATTGAATTACATAGTAATTATAAAAAAAATCTTGAATGCACAGTAATACAATGCACCGAATAATATTCTACTGTACAAAGCGGCAACGTCGCATCCATTTTCGTGCTCAATCGTGTGGTTTTTGGGTTTTTTTTTTCGGTTCTTATTGTTTGATTGCAACCGTGCTCCATCGGGTTCCAATCCCGTCACTCGAGCGCATACCCTATCTGCCGGTGACCACATTCGTGGACAAGGAACTGTAAGTTAATATAAAAACATCGAGAACGCGAGTAAACACGATTTATATTGGCCCGTAGCCGATGTTTTTCTTTAATTAATCCGGTTTCCGTTTGCGGTTCAATCGGGGTGAAGCGGACCCAGACACACAATGTAAGGGTGAGGGGTGGTGATGGTTGTCATGGGTGTGGAGAATTGAGTCTGAACGTTTGTTTACGCAACGTTTGTTTCGACAACGCACAATAACAAGACCTACTTGTTACCTACTTGTACCACTGTTTGGACGCACGATGTCGAGTGCAATCAAATAAAAGTTAATCTAAACAAACATAGACTATACTATTGGTTCTCATATATAAGTATAAAAGTTAATATAAATTATCTGATAAAGATGAAATTAATAACATTACTATGATAACCTTGAGAGACATGAAAATATAAAAGTTTCAACATTTACAGTTATTACTTCATTCGAGAATTTCTTTTTTTTTTTTTTTTTTTTTTTTTATGAAAAATGTCGTACACTAATTTTACATCGGTTTGCATTCGGATTATTGAAAGTATTCAAAATTAACCGAACGAAAACAATTAAACTCTGTATTTTAATTTGTAGCTCGGTCAATCGTTTTTATTTGGTATATTACTGGTATTATTTACAAAAACTAAACTCCAGTAATATTTATTTGTCCAGTTGAACCAATAGTGAACAATAATTTTGAAATAACTCTTCAGAAAATCATTTTTAAATATTTATATTATATTGAAAACGATTACTTATTTATTCAGATAACTTTTGATTTTGTTTTGATGTTGTAAGAACGGAATAACAGAACAGGCGTTTCCAATGAAACGTTACGTCAGTTTATTTTCGTATCGATTTCGAATAATTAATTATTTCCTCGTTGCGAGAAAAAAAAAACTCCTATCGGGATCGATGATTATTTTATCCTTTACAATGGCGTTTACAACAGCAAAAATAATAATAGCAATAATAATCAATTGCGATTTGTTCATTTCCGTTGGGTCGCCGATGTAAAAACGTCGGTGAGGGGATCGGCAACTATAATTTATTCCACAACACGGGACGAGAAATATTATAATTAACCGTTGGTTTTTTATTTTTATTTATTTTTTTTTTTTTTGTACAGCTCGGTCGGTTTGTTGCTGATTTTTGGTCGATGATGCAGAGCTGGTTGAGAGCTGTGGTTGAACACCACAGAACACCACATTTCAACCACAGAGCTGTGGTTGAAATGTATTTTGCATCTTTTCGATGTTTTTTTTTTAGGCGTTGATAGGTACTGGCGTAGCGATCGTTGAAGAGAATAAAAAACGATGTAATAATGTAAGACACTCGCTACAGTATTGTATTTTTATCAAACTTCAAAACTCGAATCACATTTGTTTAAGAAAGCACTCAAGAATACATAAATTATGTTTTATATATCACTTATAAAATTTTTGTTTTCCCTTCAATTTTTAATTCTTGGTATATAAAGAAAAATATACCTGCATTTTATTGGGATTCTATGAATTTAGTATCTACGAGTCGGTGAAAAATTATTGTTCAGCGCACCCGCACAACGAGCGAGTATATATAAACTTTTCTTATACCAATACAATATTATTGCATACGTCAAATTTTTGTAGTCTCCGTAGTCCAAATATTATTATTTTATACCATCGCTTCCATCGTGAAACTAAATCGGAACTCTTCTCGCAGCCAGATAAAGTACATATGTGAAACTCATTATTATTTGTACATGATATTATACAGCATTGGCTGTAATAGACTTGAGAAGTTTCAATAACTATTATTAATACAGCGGCCTAAACTTATATATAGTACCCAGTGTTGGTCTGGCTCATGATTGGGTATCCGGAAAAAATGTACAATGTTGTTCTAAACAACATAATATTGAAATGAGAATCGATTCTACGATTCAAATCTACAAATTTTATTAGTTTTTATAATTTTTCAAAACCAATATTATCGGATTATAATTGTATTCTTGAATGTGATTGTTAACCAACACATTCAATTGTTCAGAGTATTTATGTTTAATATCTAAATAAATAAACGAATAGTTTACGTATATAAATAATAAAATAAATAAAAAAATAAATAAATGCTTATCTTGGAGTATTATTATATTGCCAATGTATATATTAATCTAGTTTTTAAATATTAAATTATTGAGTAAATTTTATATTATTATAATTACTAATGTAGTATCACATGATATATGTATTTCTAAATTATGTAAATTTTGTACGTAAATTGTATACAATGATTAGAAAGATCTCTATAGATTATAAACCATAGATTAATCGCACGACATAATTAATCTAAAATTACAAAATTGTCCTGATCTAGTATAAAGATAGTGGTTTATAAAAGGGACTGATCTGTTACTGGGGTCTCAATTTTTCACTTGTTACTTGTACGACTAGAGATGATCCGTATTTGGAGAACAACGGTCAAACTTTTCTCTTGTTCAAATAATTAAAATATTATACTGTAATAAATACGTCAACGTTGAGTTTTCATTTAATTTATTGGAGTTGATTTATTTCGACGGACTTACTACACTATTATTATAATAGAGTCGCAATTTTATTGAATTTACATATAACTAACGATGAATTCGAAACCGGTCGTAATTTAAAAATATAACATTACTCCAGAATAAGCATTTATTTATTTATTTACATATTTATTTCAATACATAAATTATTTGCTTATTAATTTATATATCAATATACGATTATTAACTATGTACTATTTTCACCAACTTATTTTACTTTTTATTATTTAAATTTATATACGTTCGATTTTGATCAAGAGACGAAAACTATAGGGGTCATACTTGATTCTATTGTATCATGTCAATAATATTTCAAAATTAAGATTAAAATAACATAATTTTAATATAGTTCAAGAAAATAATTACTATCATTTTTCATATTAGCATGGTTGCTTTTGACCCTTATTTTAAGAATAAATCTCAGCACTCTCGGCGATCGTCGGGTATCTAGTTGGAAAAATATTAAAATTATGCTAAAAGTTCCACCGTCAAATGGTGCATATCTTTAACGTTCTAGTCAAACAAGTTCATCTCCGTTAACCAATTTATTGTTCATATATATTTTTATAATATATATTGTGAGTGAAAATATATGCAAATTAATAAGAATAATTACATAAGCACACTTTACAATATGTTTAATTTGTTTTCAACCAGAATCACGATATAGCTTAATAGTAAAATACAAGTTTAATCACAAATATTTTTCGCCGTAGGAATTGCGTGAACCGTGAATATCCGTTCTTAAATAATTTCTATATTTGCACGAAGTTCGTTTGTACATACATTCGTTATTCTTCATGTAAAGAAGTAAGAGTAAGAAATAATACTGCATCACGGAGAATAATAAACTCAAAAATTTGGCACCGTGAATACGTTCATAATGGTTTGATTTCAAATATTTACATTTGTAAACATGTTTGAAAGTGCGTACGACAAGATGGTAATTTTTATTTTTATTTTTCACTCCGAATTTTAAATTCATGTAACATTCCAAACACAATAAATTCAGCGATACACTTTGTACCTTGTATATTATTATATTATATTATTCATACTATGCATACTATATTTATTATACTTTCGTAGATATCAATTTACTTAAAAATGTATAGGAACATTTTGGATTTTGAACATATTTTATTGACACATATCATGTGTGAAACTTTCAAGGAACCCAAATGAATTATTCATCTTGCAATAATGTTATACTATATACTATTGCAATCCATTGACAGTTTACTGTTTACACGAGAAAACACGTGCGTAAAAGTTATTGGTTTGATTTTTCTGCTTCGTAAAATAGTTAAACTATATTGGTGATGACAATGTAATTGATTTGCAATCATATTTACTATTGCCCGAATGATATGATTTAATACGATACGTTAAAAAATTATTAATTCAACAAACGATAAATACAACTTTTCCTATGGCTCTTCGGTTTCTTAAAAAAAAAATTTTTTTTACGGTGACAGACAAAATTATGAAAATAAATTCCTAGTTTTATACATATTGTAATACGTTATTTTCGCTTCCATTAAAAAAAAAAAATAAAAAATGTCTTTCAAGAAGTATTACTGTATAACTTTAAGTCATTTTTTTCTACATTCATTAAAACTTTATTACAGACGAAAAATATTCAGAACTTGAAAAAAAAAAAAATAAAATAGGTATCTACTATAATATGCGTATACGGGTTTTGATTTTACGAAACCTATTTTTTTCTTACTTTTCCCTCTATCGTTCGCTTAAAAATGAAATATTTGATACCAATTCACTTCATCGATATCGTTAAGTCCTCGAACCCTATGTTTTTGCTCCAAAATTTTAATCCGAAAATATCTGGGGTAAGCACCGTAGATTTCATTAAAATTTAATCGCTTCGGATGAACAAAAAAAAAATCCCACGGACCGTATCGTTGTAATGTTTACAAGAATCGTATTTTAGAGAACAAACTATTATTAAAACGCTTGTATTATACTGAATCACGAACGGGTATTGGCATAGAGCTACAGTTAGTCATATATGCGAATTAGGTCTCAGTGGTTTCAATAAAACCATTTAACGTTTAATTTAATAACATTACGACCATGTTTGAAGGCTCTATTATTTTCTCATCGTGTTTTTTTTTTAAAATATTTGACGACATCACGTTTTTGGACAACCAAAATTTTAACATTTTCGTACAACGATAGTCGAGACGGCAGCAGCTGTGTAGGTCAGTATTAGAGGGCACGTATGATCTACGTCTCGCGATCGGATAACTAAGTATGCGATGGTTGGAATCAAAGAAATTAGCTAGTTTCAGTGTATCTGAAATCGAAGAAGACGAAAAAAAAATTGTATTATGTGACCAAACACTTGGCTTTTAAATGAAAATAATATTAAAATTTTATTAGTGAATAATATTACAAAATAAATTAGGTATGTCCTATATTATGAATTAAAACTTCTAACAAAATATTAAACATTACTCGAGTATAAAATATTGAATCTTGTCGAAGTATCTGTACAACGAAACGTTCAAAGGTGGGCCGAATGAACGGATGGGAGATAATATTAACAACTAGAACCCATCTCAGTTGGTCTTAAAGCAAGAAGAGCTTAATGTCCGAATAAATTATACGCACGTAGCGCTCGGTGTTAGAATAGATTCCGAGATAAGATATGACATGGCGCGGGTTCGGGTTTAGTGCGAAAACCGTCTACATCAAAGCCGTTGAAAACATTCAACGTAGAGGCTTCAAATGTCGTCAAAGAAAAAAACCGATCCAACGTGTGCCTGTTGAAGCGATAAAATGCTGTAAAACGTTTTCCATCGAATTGGTCTGATTTTCGTGGTAAGCCATTAACGAAATATAATCTCTGGCCGACACAAAACGCCGGACGACTTGCTGAGTTCGTTTGTACGTTCGACTATACCGCCTTTTATCGTCCGCGTTCGATGCACTTGTTCGGTCCTGTGCGCGTGCGAGAATGATTATCGTAATCCATTGTGAACGGGCGACGGACCACGGGACCGACGGGGGATGGTTTCTTTTTTCACTCAACATATGCACGTACTTTCCGGAGACGAGCCTTGACGAGCGCTCTTCATGCAGTGCATATTGCTCGCGGACGACCAAAGATTGACCGAGTCCTACCCCGCACGAGTACGCGTTCTTTCCGTAATTTTTCGCATCATTATGTATGTGAGTGTGTGTGAGTTAGATACAGCACAAGGAATAAACCAAATCGCTAATGCGCGCCCGAACGATAGTTACCCTCGGGGATTTTGATTGGAAATAATTATTTTTTTCGTCCGCTTCGAAAGTGTCCAAGATCGCACGTATTTGACACGTACTTCAACAAATTTTTATTATTATTATTATTACTATTATTGTTATGTGCATAAACTCGAAAACCCAAGCGCCTATGTTGTATTGCCTACTTGGTCGGAGATCGCCCGCACGTCCACCGAGTGGTCGTCTTTATTTCAACGCTAACAGTTCCGTAAGCCTATTCAGTTGGAAATTAGATTTATCATACACAAGTTTGAAACGCGTTCGGGTCGGGAAATACCAAAGTGAAGTGAACTATTCGACAAAGTATTAAATTAATGAATTTCCTTAAACTCCTCCTACGTATACCTCTGTGCGTATACATGTATATTTTATACATAATATATATATATATACATATTTTGTACGTATATATGACTAAACGGGTGAGGTCAGTACTATCGTCGTTGAATGCATGTATATATTATAATGAAACATGCAGTGAAAAGACAAGCATAATGAAAATTAACGTTTTAGCGAGTCTAAAATGCTAATAAAGCTGACAGTAACTAATGTCTCAGATACTAAATGGCTAAAAGAATTGTCTTATTTATTCATTTCGAGTATAAGTATAAACACACAAATTGCGCATTCATTTATTTTATTCTTTTCCATCGAAACACTAACTATCACTGATATCAATTATTAAATGCGTATGTATTATATAATGTAAAGTAAAATTACGTATCGGAAAATACGTTCAGAAATATTTGAAATATTATTCAACATCCGAATCGCTTAAAAACAACTATGCTTTTTTTTAATTATTTTATCAGATGTGAATTATTTTAATTTACGTTTTTATCATAGGTTTTTATGAATGTGTATTATATTTTTCCTATTTAAAATACGATCGAAATCAACACGATATTATAAGTAATGTTATAATTCTAACTTGGTAGTTTTAAAATCCGTTGAAAAAAGTTAAGTTTTAATCACTCTAACAATAAATCTAGCTGATTAGTAAATTAGGTTAGTAAATCATCTAAGTCTACCTGTATTTTAGTTATAAGCTCAAAGGATAAATATATATTTTCTAACATTAACTATAGGGAATGTGACTGAATGAATAATAATTTCCGTATTCCGTTTAATCTAACTTGACAATGCAGCGTGTAGTTAGGTTTTCTTTTGAATGCTTGAACCATTCTACATACACGGCCATTTTATACGTTTAATATGTAATATTTAACGGTCCGTAGGAAAATACAGACTTAAAACCTCGCAGAATCTATTTTTTGTAGCACGTGAAAATCGTCGAACAGCATTTTTCACGAGGGTCCATTAGAATATGTTTGTATAATTCACTGCAGCGCCGGCGGTAGCAGTGAACATTCGAAGGGATGTGTAAAGGCCTGATCATTTATGGGTTTTGCACTAGTATTATTTATCGCATTTTCGGCCGTTAAAAGCGATTAGTTTAAAATATATTTGCGACTGACAGTAATATATTATATATAGCATGGTAAAGCTTTTATAATGTTCAGTTAGCTAACATCTCTACGCGCTATTAAATTATTGTTCACGCGCTTTTAGTCTCATAAAATCAAACATTATCAAACTCCACCAATGAATTGGTTGATTACGCAGTTCGACTGTTTTATAATGATATCGAATAGAAAAATGTAGGTATCACGTGATATTAGTTACAATATATGTAACTTTCAAAACGGATAAATACAAAATTATATGAATTTCCGTCTAATGTATTCATTTTTTACGATTAAAAGATTTTACATGTGTTTCTTTATCAATGTGCACGTTCAATACAATATTTTAAGCTTATCGATGTTTTTGTAGGCGATAATCATTGATATTTTCATTAATCTAGATCTTTGTATAAAATTCTGAGCGAAGCGTACCTTGATGCAATAGTTAAAAAATTACAGTTTCTCTTATTTTTCCTATAAAAACATGTCGGGGAAGTTAATTTGCTCCAAAAGATTTCCAAAGCAGTTTCTTAAAAAAAAAAAAAATTGACACTGATAGTATTCCTAATATACATTTTTTTAATTTTACCAGAATAGTTACGTGAAACACTAGAAAATATAATTCAGTGTTTTTTTTTCGACAAACATCTTTATATCTTGTAGTAACAAATAAATTTGAAGAAGTATTTCAATTTTAAAAAAATAATAAATTATATTACCTAAACTATTTTATGAATTTTAAATCTGAAGATTTAAATTTGTAAAAAGTTAATAATATTTCCAAAGTTAGAAACACGCTTCTATTTATTTTGTTTATGAAAATGTACAATGTACATACCTATCAATTGAGAAAATAACTTATCTAACAAGGGACCTATGATACTGATGCTGGGTCGAGCAATTTTATATTTTTATATGTTTCTAATTGGCAATGATATTAATATATCAAGTGTTTCCTTATGGGTTCATTTATTGAAAAAAAAAAAAATTGTTTATTTGGTTGGGTTAGGTCAGGTTATGTTAGTACTTGAATCAGCAGTAATATATGTACTAAAATCGAAATGATATAGAGAACTTCAGCATGGCCACTGAGCAAGGATGACACGTAAAGAAAATGTTAGGACAGGTTAGGTTAACTGGGTTCGTTTGGGTTGAATATGGCAAACGTTGTACATCGTTTAAATATTGTTATCAAATATGTATCCGTCGGGCTATATGTACATGGTTGAATGCATTACCGTTCGGATACACTATTACGATGTTAATCGGGCAATAATCTCCAGCAATTACTGATAAGTACACGGCTATGATAATTTGTATGTACGTGCACTATGTGCACCACAGTACTTGATGCATAAGATACTATTTTACTACTGCTATCCTCGAGAAATTCCCGCATTGAAACAATAATCCACTTTGTATCCATCGCTGCATATGCTCTTATTAATCATTCATTCGTTGTTCAGTGTGTTTATCGAAAATTATTTTAAATCCGAGATAACATTTGTGAACCATGGCTACTTTATTCGTTTCGTGTAGGTACAATGCAAACACATCTACACAAATTAATTACTTTTTATACGATTGGTGTTATTCAATTTCTCAACATTATTCAGTGGGATAACACAATCAATTATCAAATTACGATTTCTAGACGATTGTCCGTTTTACTTCAATATTTCATGTTGTTATTATTATTTTTCAACACAAAATTTTTTCGACGTTTTCCGATGTTTATATGGTTCCAAATTCCGTATTTAATTACAATGAAATCACATTCAATTAGTTAATTGTCATTTCGTTTATGTACCTACGATAATTATGATAGACTTGCATGTCTGTTTGATATTAATGTTAAACCGATTCACAATAGATTTTGTGACATAATAATTAAAGAAACATGATGATGTTTTTCAATATCAAGTAGGGGGAAGTTTTTGATGATATTAGAAGTTAGTAAAGAATAAAAAATACATCAAAATATGAATAATCAATAATGACGGTGTTAATATTCGTTTTTCTACTATACATACAATGTAAAGTATCGATACCTGGGACCGAAATCAAAATAGAAGTAAGACATTATAGCATTTGTTATTTCAAAGTTCATGAATACATTATGCTTTCCATACATTTAAATGCTTTGATAATATATGGATAATTTAGATATTTAATCTACAAACTCACAAACGGTATTACTTTCTTCTATAGGGAAATGCTTTTGAAAACGTTTTTCAGTGCACTGCAGGAACCAAAGGTAATAGACAGCGCATGGTTGCACGAAAAGTTTCTTAACGTTATTTTAATTATTATTTTCGAGTATTTCTTCCTCTCTCTGACTTTCTTTGGGTAGTAGAACTTTGACTAGTAAACCCTATGAATGGGAAACTACTAAAATAAATAAAGGAAGTCAGCTAGTCATAGAAATGAAAAAAATAAGAGTAAGGAAATAAGAGAGAGAGAGAGAGAGAGAGAGAG
Organism: Sipha flava; assembly: GCF_003268045.1. Lineage (NCBI taxonomy): Eukaryota > Metazoa > Arthropoda > Insecta > Hemiptera > Aphididae > Sipha > Sipha flava. The sequence continues at coordinate 1,037,548 of NW_020272884.1, forward strand.
AGATAGAGACAGACAGACAGACAGGGAATGATTGAGAGAGAGTGCAAAAGGGGAATGAAGAAACAGAGATACTTTTTACTTCCTTATCTCCACTTTAGTCACAGAGAAAGTTTTTCTTAATTTTCTTTCTTTTTCTCATGTATATACTTAATATTTCTCTCATCGTAATATAAAATAAACAAAGTAAAATATTTGTGAATGTGTGACTTTCACGTACCGGAATAACGAAAAAATGTTTAGTTCAAGAGTTTGATTAATGGTTTTATATTGAGTTTTTATTATATTTTTAGTCTGATAGCAATTGTTGTGTTTGAAAGTGTATTGACACAACCATCGTCTGGATATTGGGGGTCAAAAAAAATGAACTAGGGTCCAGAAACACACAACGCGTTCAATGGCCAATCATAATCAAAAATGATATGTGTCACTAACGCGTGTGATTCGCGATATTATTTGCTTTCCAAGCACGAGCAACTGTGTAAAACATCTGTTACACCGTATCAAACATTGCCGTCAAATCACAGGTTCGTAAATGGTAATTTAATAAATTACATTACGAGCCTCACAATAAAAAGGAATGTACAAGTTCCATCATAGTTTGTAATCAATTGGACGTTTATCATTAATTTCACGTGACTATACAAAAAAAATCTGCATAGATTTCGCTATTGGGTTTTTATTATTATCGTTATTATATTTCTATATCCTATTATTATTATTCAATTTCGAACGGAACAATGAGTATATGAATAGGTACTTGGATAATTAACAACGAAGATTCGTATCGCTATTCAATCGATTTCTTCTCAAACTTTTTCATTTAATCACGATTTAAATACAAGATATCGTTTCGGAAATCAGGCATAGTTTAAAAATCAAACGTAAATTACTTACAAAAACACTAAAGCACGATAGATAATTACCGATTATGGTTATACTTTACGTTAAACATAGCATCGTAATACATGAAACTTTATTGTTTATCACAATCTGCAGTATTTTTTTAGTTTTTTTTTAAAATATTATATTTGTTTATGTTTTTATCACTGAATGTGAAGGACTTAATATTTTTAAAGAAATTACGCCGAAAATGCAGTTGTGAGAAACATAGACAACTTTTTAGATTTCAAAATAAACACGTGAATGTAATTTTCCAAGTTTCAACAACCAGTTTAATCATAATAGTTCGGTTTTCAATTTTTATTTAACAGTTTTCTCGACAATGATCCGTAGAAACAAATTAAAATATTATGAATGAAATTAAATAGATTTGCAATTCGTAAAACTATGTATAGTATTCGCGTTGAAATCCAGAAATACTAATTTGATAAAATGAAAATACTAGATATAACATAACCCATTCATACTCTAGTTAGCCATGTAAGATATTATACAGTGGGTGACTTTTCCGATTATAATATTCATATTATGAATTAAAAAATATTATACAATCATTCCATTGATATACAAAATATATAAAAACAAATTGTACAAAAAATTCCGTGTAAAAAATAATAATTCTTAAAAAAAAAAGATATGATAAGAGGCTTGATATTGGTGAGCGGAATATGGTAGCTGTTTTTAGACGCACAGTGACCGTGACGATTAGAAACCGATCATCGGCCATTCCACTTTTTAAAAGAGACAACCGCTCATAATGAAGAAAACGCCAAAGAACCCATCTATCTCGTAATGTTTACTTTTTTCAAGTCCCACAAACAAAAACCAACATACAAACTATCATACAACTAAGCTAACGATCTTGGACGTCAATGCCTTAACCTCAAAAAATAAAATTAAAATACATCTTCTAGATGACTGAAATATGTGTAGAAATCTGATGACCATTTTAATGACAAATAAAAACATTTGCATAAGCAAAACAATATATTTTTGACTTTTGTACGTCAAGTGCCGTCGGAAAGTTATAGTATTTAGGTATAGTAATATTTTATCATAACTAATAACAATTCAATGGTTAGGTAAATTAAATTAGGCTTTTCATCAGTTGCAAACTCATCTTTCAATCAATAAACCGTTTGGAAATGAAAGAGTTTAATTCAATAACGTAAAGTATTAAACCATATATTTTATCAATTAACTGCTCCAAAATACATGTATTTGCATCATGAATATATTTATATAAAAACAAAAACAATCATTTCAGTTGTAAACTTTTTTTTTCTTGTTTTTATTTTTATTTTTTAATCTCGTGAGATGAAATCAATGCACACGCATGTTTAACTCTCATACGAGCATCAGAAAACTCTGTTCGTGACTCCATAAACACGTTTATTCAGTAATAAAATTGTTTTCCTTTTTCCGCTGAACTGTGAAAATACGTGTTTTTTTTTTTAATAAAAACCGTTGCAGTTGCTGATCAAGATGAAATATGAGGCGTCGGTGCAACGATTGGATGACTATATCCAAGTCTTACCCGATAGACACAGACGGTGATCGTGTGAAATATCATATCAAGGGGCTTGGGTGTTTCGCTACAAACTGACTCCTGATGTCTTACTCACACAATATTCTAAACAAAACGCAATTTTATGTTTTTGAAGAGATGACTTTAACCTTGAATAAATAATTTTGGGGATGAAAAAACTACTGCTATAGACTGTTTGTATCATATCATTTAATGAATTGGTTGAACAAAATCAGTTTACGTTAGAAATTTCGTGACTATTGGCCATTGATGCTTTCAGGGCGGGGAATTTTGTAACTAACTCAACGATGCAACAGTTTATTAAAAAATTGTCAAAATTATTAAAATTTATTGCAATCGTTTCTTTACATTTGTTTGAGGACAGAATTTTTTCGTAAAATATAGTAGACTTCTTTGCTACGGTAGCTATGATACCGAACAATATTTTATTACTGTTTCTAAATAGAAAGAACAAGAAGTAAAAATAAATGTTTAAACACGGCGTATCGATTATGCAAAATAACACCAGCGAGCGTTCTTCGATTTATTACCGTTAACATAAATTGTTTTAAAAATAATATAATATTTTATCGACATAATAGTTATTCCCTAAGCATAAAAGTATATTGTTGTTGTATCGAATCAATATATGATTTATGGCAGTTTATAAGCATAATACAGCGGAAATGGCTTAAATGAAAATAATTATCCCGTGTTTTCCATCATAAAATGTCTTGGTTATGTGATAAATTGTAAGTATCGGTTTGATACGTATTAAGAAAAAATGTTATATTTATTTTTTATATTTTTGAAAAGAAGATATTTTAGTCACTTCACTGATAATAGTATAATTATTTGATAAGAAATTGAATTTTAACGCATTGGTTATACAAAATAACATCGATCGTGAGTACAGTGAATGTCTATGTGAAATAACATAATCGATTTTGTTGGTATAACAATTTAGGGTAGTGATATAATTAAAATTTTGACATGAAAATCAATATCATGAGGTAAGATAGTAAATATTTTCTCTGCAAAATGCACTAAGCTATACTAAGTATATTGCGTAACGATGTTTTGTATTGAAATTCATAAACATTTTATATGCGGTATGCGATCATTTATCTAGAGTTTATATTGGATTCAACGTTCGTTTCGCACTCTCAAACACCTGTACTGTCGCAAAATTGTATTCTATATCCTGTGACCATGCTTTCTGACGCGCACAACACCATCCCATGATGGGTCCAACTATGGTCGTGGTTCAATGGTTTCTCGCCCGAGCCTCGGGGGAACAATAAAAGATCAATTTGACCGTGATAATTATTTTCTGCGCTATTGATCTTATCCAATGAAAACGAAATCGTCGTCTCTGCCAGGTCCCATACATTTCTATGGCCGTATTCATCGAGTAAGCGGTCGGGCCACAATGCACGGGTTGTTATGTCATCCGCTTCAGTAAATGCTCTCTGAATAAATGCATGTACTTATGTTGTCGTTTCGGGTTTCGAAACGAGCTCAAATTGGGTATACGAAACACAACAATGCGATTACGGTCGATCGAATGGTTTGCATAACGCATCACATAGCGAAAACACACAATTAAATGGGCATAACGAAGTGTCGATTACGTTTTTCTATCGTCCACATTATTCGTTCCGTGTACGTAAATATATATATATATAACTTCATAGCTTATTTGTACGTTAATTCATTTCTAGGAGACGTAAATATAATACTAATGAATTTGCATTATGGAAATGTTGCACAATTTTGTTCGAGCACATTTCAGAAATATTAATTACGGAAGTATTCGAATCATTTCAAATTAAACTACAGCGCGTAACAGAGGAACGTATTTCATTTCAGTGCTAAACACTTTCCCGGGTAATATAATCGGATTATAATAATTAATCTCGTTTAACTAAATCGTCAATCGTTATAATCGTCATGATCATAACACCTATGATATAGATAAACACACATACACGCACACGTATATATATATACATTCGAAGACTCCAAAAACCGCACACTTTTTTAAATTCTTGTAACTTAAAACTGCATATTTTATAATGATATATAACTTATTATTTATACTACATATTTATTCAAAAACAATTTATTGAGGGACAATGTATATAGGCATTGAAAAATTTAAAAAAATATATAAAATGTTTCAGACTAAAATTTTTTGCCGACGTTTTTTCAAAAAATAAAAATATAAATAAAAATGTCTCCCTTTATTACTATCTTCTTCTTCTTTTTCTTAGGGTTTATTAGGCCTTTAAGACTATCCCGTCTCATAACCTTTATTAATATCAATAGTTTTAAAATCCATTTATAAAAGCACTTTTTTTTTATAAAAAAATTTATATTATTATTATTATTATTATTATTATTATTATTATTATATATTATATATATGTATATAAGCTATACGTTATACCACGCGTTTCGATCAAAAATGTACTGGTTATTTTTCGAGCACATCAATGTGCGATAAGATAAGCTTTTGAATGTAACAATTAACTTTAAAATTATATATACAACATTCATCTATACAAAATACATTATTATTGATATATTATATAGTGAGGTTTTTACCCACTATAAATGTGTGGTATTTGGCTGTACGATATACTTACCTGGCAATCCATAAAATGTGCGGTTTTTGTATATCAACCTTTTTGGGTTTAAAATCGAATGTGTGCGGTTTATAGATGCAACCTATATATTATCTGGCGTTTGATTTACGGAGATTTGATCTCATTCAGTCACATGTCTATTAAATATTTGAATAATGAAATAATAAAAGTTTAAATTAAAATTAAAAATTAGTAAATGGTTAATACTCGTTCGTTGATATATATAAACAAACAGTTTACGTTTAGAAATATATAAACTAATGCTTGAGTTGCCTAACCTGATTTTCATTAATTTTTAATTTTTAGCCAGTCGTAAATATAATAATACTCCGAGCTAAGCATTTATTTATTTATTTACTAGCGACCAGTCCCGGCTTCACTCGGGTATTATCTAGATCTGCAATAAAATAAATTAGTAGACATTTGTGATTATCGGGTTGATGTGGTAGCATGTACCCGGCTAAGTGATACACTTGCCCTTTAATTTTAAACGTAGGCATTAAACCACGCTCAACGTCTTGCTTACTCTTGAAAAACGTAATTTGAAATGCGTTATTATAACGGCGTATATTGCATATGAATTGTTTAGATTTCGGGAAAACACCCGTTAGCTTAATTACCCGGCTTTGTACGGGACACTCTTGACCGGTGAGCCTCACGTTCCGTTGACGATTCTTCATCTCTCGCTAAATGTGCTCTTTTGGCATTCACTGTACTATGAATTATGTTCAAACGACGATGTCTTCCAGACATGACTTTATGATTTCCGTACAAATTGAGTACTATTTACTCTGTTTAATAAATAATAATAATAATCTTATTATCACGGTAACACACCACACAAGATCTAAGCATAATAGGGATGGACGTGGAAGGTCACTGTTGTGTGCTATTTATAAATGGATAGATATAGGCTATTTTTTATTCATTTTTTTTACAAATTTTTAAATTTAATCGCTGATTATTTTTTAATAAAATTCAAATGTTTTATCGACAAGTTTTTCACTAAAAGTTTAGTTTTATCTCAGAAAAAAAAAAATACAACTAATTAAATAAGGTCATATAACCAGGAGTGTTGGAACAAAGTGACATAAAGGCAATGGAGAAATCCCGGAATTCCTGGTAACTAATTGGGGTAAAACGAGGAGGTTCAAGCCCTAGAGTATAGGGCATCAAGGAGAACGTTGCGCCTGTGTTTTATCCATTAGCGTTTGTAATTATGACAATAGTTGTAATAATAATAATAATAATAATAATAATCACAGTACCAACAATGATTATGATAATAATTGTCACGGTCGGCGCGCATTGTTTAAGGGCGGTGTTGCGCAAACAAAGGAGCCGAATGCACAGAGCGGGTCAGTGATTACCGGCGCGGTCTGAGCGTGCTGGGTCGTTGTCGGGACGTCTGGCCCGTTTACATCCGAATAATAATTAACGTTATGACTGTGTTCGTCTCGTTAGACTCGCAATACACCGGTCCGGTGGACGAGCGCACAGGGGCATCGGACACGTGCAATTCGCTGAAAGTTTTGTGCGCGTCCGTACGGACATCCTGTACGATTCCATTCGGCGATAGAATCCCTTCGATCGGTATATAATCCAAGCGGCTGTACGTGTACCGATAAGACTTGATCGAATTATAACCATCGAGAACCGTTGAGCGCGTAGACAGGTACGTGGTATCCGTACAACGATTTTTCCGTTGAAAAAACCAGTGATGCTGTGCCGCTCGAATGCACAAAAATCCAAAAAGCCGAAAATATATCCAGTCATGTTATAGATTCGTGTTCAGCTTGTATGGCGAATATGACAAATGATAAAATTTTTCAAATAAACTAGTTTTCGAACTAAAGTTATTTAACTATTGTCATACCAAAACAATACGATTTTATGAATAAACTATCTAATTTCGTACCGAAACAGTTTTGTTTGATAAAGAACGAATTTAAATACATATTTGAATGTGGACTATAGAGTTAATTTTAATTTTTTTTTTAAATGTCGAGTGAATACAAAATAATACGATGTGTATACAATTACATTTTAACGTCTTAAGCGTTCGATTATACCGAACACGGAAGAGTTTAATAAACGATTTCGACCAACCTTTTATTCCTAATTCAATATTAATTAATAATCATCAATGCTTACTAATTGCTACACGCTCGTATGCCATCCGATAAATAATAACATTATAGAGGCGTATAATATGGAATATATGTATATTTATCAGTTATGTGCAGCTAATTTATTGCTACAGATTTCAACCAGGACAAAAATTCTAGTATTTAGCTGATTAAATCCGTTGTTTTAGTCGAGGTGCATAGAAAACATATTCAATTCATTGAGAGATTAGATGTTTCTGGATGCGCAATAAAAGTCTCCAGGCTTTTGCTATTTTATGGCTCGATTAAAACTGATGCTTTATGTGATATAGTATTATATATTACGAGTGCCCAACATAAAAAAATGTTTGTCTTACACTGTTTATTATATCTAATAAAACATAATAAATTGGTTTCCGATATAGGACAATTACATCAACCAGTATTCATGAGTTTTTGGTGAATCATGTGACAGCATAAAAGGGTGTAACCAATTTTTTTGTTATAAAAAACCACCCGAATTAAAATTCCTGTTTGGAAATTAAAACCTAATCAATATTAAAAATGTATGACGCGGTGAATGGCGATTTCGAAATGCAAAACAAAAAACCGCGTCCGCAGTTCTGGATCTATTTCGATCCTAAACGTTCTGTGTGGGTGACGTGTGTTTATTTTATTTATTTATTTTTTTTTTTTGTCACTGACTCCCATGGGACGAAACTTCCCCCGGGGGAAACTTTTGGATATTAATCTTTCGCAGTCGGCCGCGCGTCAATGGTTTTATTCTCGGTTTTCTCCGTGCGTGGAGACATACTACTCATCTCCCGGGATGAATTCTAAACGAACAGCAGTGACAACGAGTCGTAGACAGCGGTCCAAGGGAGCAGCCCATGCAGAAGTGTGTGAGCGTACATACGGGCACTATACTTTTTTGTAATAATAAGAAACGGAAAACCAGAAGGGATAGGAAAAGGTGCGTGAGACGCAAGGCGGAGTAAGTAAGAGGTAGATAGAAAGAGAGAGAGAGAGAGAGAGAGAGAGAGAGAGAGAGGAAAGGGAGTGCCGTAGTTCCATACGAGGTTTTGGATTTGACAGGCTTTCAAGGTGTGTATGTACGTCGGTCGGCGAGTGGCGAAGGAAAAAATTACGACTCCTCTGTACGCCAAAACCCCTTACGGTCGTAGTCGTCATACGTATACATATACATGTGTATATACTTCTACCCTCACGTCTATGATACGCTCTAACTATTTTTCTCGCATCCGTTCGGATACACAGCGTTACTATACGTATACATTCATCCGTATTGTTTCGTGTGCATATGTGTAAGTACACGTTAACTATATATATATATGTGTGTGTGCTACTCGTAGAATGGATAGGAGTGCACACGTGACGTATTCTGTACACAAGCGAATGAAAAAGCGCAAAAGTGAAAGAAAAAAAAACCAACCCCCAGCGCGGAAATGCGTCGACAACGTTGCAATAATAATAATACTATTATCATATCGAGTGTGTGCGCACACGTTTAATGATACGCGTCGAAACAATCATTATGTGCACGCGAATTATAATGAAGTTGCGTCGTTTATTTTATTTCTATTTTTTAATTTTTTTTTTAATTATAACCGTTGAAATTCCCTCCGTCGAACAGTTCATTCAGCATTAAAATCATATGCGCAGTCATTAAACCGTTTCAACCTTTCATAATATTTTATTATAAATATACATAGGCATAAATATCTACTCACCGTCACTCACCGGATAGTTCAGTTTTCGAGTACGTATTATGCGTAGAGGAAGCTCTCGATCCGTTCGCACACGTGTGCCGACATTAACGTCACGGAAAAATAAAATGCGATTGAAAGATGTCTTCAAACAATACTCCGCAGAGATGTATTTTTATCTCGCCCCCTCCCCGAAATATTAGAAAATATTATAGTTCTACGTCTACTCTAAAAATGTAAATTTTAGAAGCTCATGTAATCATTTTGTTTTTTTATGGATTATCTATTAGTTTTAAACTGTTCTAGATATGTAGTATGTACAGTAACCTGTTTATATCTCCAACAATTTTGATTGTAATCAGTACTTCTCAACCCTTTTCAAACTGCCGCTCCCCTAAGATACAAAATGTTTTTCAACGCCTCCCCCCTCACACTCCACTTCATTAAAATAAAAATAAAAATAGTATACATAAAATTTTTATAATTGAATAATAAATTATATATATATATATACAAATGTAAATATAATAAAAATAAAATGTAAAATGTATGTTTAAATATAATTTAAATGTTTTGAAATGTATTGATCAGTAAAATTCTTGGTGATTCAAAGCCCATGTTTTTACATTTAGTTCAAAGTTTTTGAGATGAAGGCGTAAGTCTCCTCTTTTGACGATGTCTAGTCGATTTCTTTTTTTTTTATTATTAGATAATAACGTACTGCCTCTGGTATATGTAGTTTATTTTTCATAATCATGAATTTATTTTAGAAGTCGATAAACGGAAAACAATAACAAATAAATTTTGGTACGTTGCTTTGAACGGAAAAAAAGTTCACCGCCCCCTAAGCACCCAAAACGAGCTTACCACCCCTTAACCACCAGAAACGAGCTCAATAACCCTCGGTACTCCTTCACCGCCTACCGGGGGGTAATATCGCCTTCGTTGAGAAACACTGGATTAGATAGATTTAGCACTTCGTAGAATTTCGACGGTTATTAAAAATAATAAACTTATCGTCGAAAAATTTAGACGGTCCCAATAATGGCCGACGACTGTGGTTTGTTTTTATCGACCTTATTCAATATGTTAATTTTGAAAATGTAAATTATAATTTGTAGGTATTTCATTACAATTTTATTTCATTAATTTTTTTAAAAAGTTGTTATGTTTATACAGTAAAAATTAAAAATGTTTACTTGATTTTTCTAATTTTTGTTTTTAATTGGTTGAATTGTGAAATTCAGTTTAGAGAAATTTCCCCAGCCTCCTATCTAAAAATATATAAATCTAAACTCACCCTCTACCCTCTAAATACGGCATCACTATATTGCATACGTATGTGCATATTTGTAGTATGTATATATATATATATATATATATATATATATATATATACTCACCGTTAACATTGTATGACTCAAAACAAGCCGTTAAAACGTTCACAACGATTTCGCATGGAAATTTTTTTTCAATGTCTGTATACGGGTGTTGTTTACAAGTGTCGTAGTGCTCGTTTTATGTAAATAAGAACCTTTTTACACTTTTCCTTTTTTATTTTATAATAAATCATGTGTGTTAGATAAAATGTTGCAGGACCTCATCACCAATTTTTTTTTTATGTGTTTCCCCAAGGAATTCGTGGGACTCGCGATAAAGTTTCAGGCGTAAATATATCAATCGGCGTTATAACTATCATTATTTTGTATTTATTCGAAATTAACAAAAAATTAAAAATTAAAATATCAGTTATATCATATATATCAAGAAAAACTCGATGGGAACACGCAATGATGCACGTCGTATAAATATATATGATCCATGAAAATAATATTGGATTCGGTGGCACATAAGATGGCTAAACCCGTGTTCGACATGTTTTTTCGCGCGAAAACTTTCCGTTGGCAAAAAGGAAGTTAATTTGTTCATTCGACAGTTGGGTTTAAGCAAACCACGTAAGTGGCACTTGACGATGAAACAATATGCCAAGCGTGTACACGTAACGTTTTCGAACGTTAAGACGCGAGTATCGGTGCATTATTAATTGTGCAATTTTCACAAATTAGTGTACAAATAAAAATTACAAAATATTGTTATAATTCCTTTGAGTTACCTTAAGCTATTAAAGCAAATTTGGTAAATTGATTACTAATGTATGTTTTTGATGTATTGTGATTTCGTTTCATTTAAGATTTATTTAATGGTATTCCTCAATATCTTGTTAGAAATTCTTAAAACCATACACTGATAATAAGTATCCTAAGTCTTATACTTTGGTATATTAATACAATTTATACGTAGATTGGTTATAAAGTTTCGTATTTTATTTTCTAGTAAAGTGTGAGTTACTCAATTTTCGACAAATAGATGGTCCAATTACAAATAAACATGCAATAGTTCTATGTGAATACAAAAACGTATTTTTATTCCTTTTTATAGAAAAATGTCGAAAAATTATTAAATTAATATCTGCAAACCATTTTTTTCTTAACATTCCTGTAATAAAATGTTAAGTTAACAGTGGTAGTTCATCATTTATATTATACGCAACAAGTTATTAAATTATTCTTCTGGAATATTTTTTAATAAATTTTAGTGATAGTGAAGTTTTTCATAATTTTCATGATAATATATAATTCTTTTAAAAATCGAAAAGTGCTATATTGTGTTATATTAATCCATTTGGATTAAAATTAAATTGCTCTTTGTCTTTGAATTTTCGATTAGATTACAAATCACTGTTCTCAGACTCAATATTATAAATTTTAATCTGATAACAGTTTAAAAATACTACGTTGAATTCATGAACAGTCTTATTTTACGATCAAAGTTTTCAGTCTTGACTTGATTAAACTGAAAACGAATATCAATAATTGAAAACCTGACTTAACCTATATTCATCTGTTGAATGTCTTTTGTAGTACGGGAAACGAAGTAGATTTCTTTATCGGAAGAAAAAATATAATTTAACCCAGTACACTAATTAATTAATATAATTCCACATTATAATTCGAACAAAAACAAACGGTATTTGGATTGCGTGCATCTAAATGTGTAAGTGTGTGTATTTTGTAAATCGAAGTATTTTTCTTCCACAAAACCATTTTTAATATAAAATAACGAAAACGCAGTGTAAACAAAATTACATTTCGAATTTAATATTCTAAATTGTATTATAGTCCTACACACAGACAAACATACACGAACACACGAACACGTGCATATGCACATAATATATGTACAATACGTGTATACACGTGCGTGCACACATATGAGTAGTATATAATATTTATATAGCTACTAGACTCGTACATAACGAGATTTGAAAATATTGTTAAAATTTAAATTTCATTCTCTGTCAACCCAATAGTTTAATAATGTAAACTTAAATGTACGTGCACTATTATTACAACTATAAACAAAAATGAGCATAAAAGAAATTAAGAAAAAAAAAAAGTTGAGTTTATGAAACCTTTAAATTTTATATCTAGCGTAAATGTTTAAGTAAGTGTATGTGTGCAGAAGCACACTGTAGTAACATTTTCGCACAAAATACACATACAGACTATTAAATTAATTTTATAATATTTTAATCCTTTAACCGTTACGTGATTAAATGCTACGATTTTTGGAATACCGTAAACGATAATCTAACCTCAATCTAAATTAACTATAAACCTAAAATTTAAATTGTAAAATATTAATTCATTTTTACTATTCTTTTGTTTTTTTTATGGTTTATATATAATTATGTCTAATATTTTTTATAAATATTATTATTATAGTATAATTATGTATATACATACATTTTAATTTGTATGTTATATGATTCAAATCCGTTTAATTTTCACATAAATAAATATATGTAGTGCGTAGGTATTATACTTTTTACTTTCATTATAATTAATATTATTTATTAATATTAATACACAACCATCTAGTGCAATCAAAAATGATATAAAAGTCCAAATTTATTCGCGTTCGATAAGAATATGTATTATCATAACTACAATGTTTTTTCTACATCGAAATACCCGCTCTTCGATTGTGACACAATAGTACTCGTATAGACGGGACTCGGACAGTAATAACAGCTGAGACTATGTATTTTTTGCAAAACTCGTAGTAAAAGGCAGACGACAACTTACTACGTAGCCGTCACCGCTTTCGGTTGTCGTATTATTACAAATCCACTTTGGCATCGTATGTGTATATATTCTTTTTTCCTCAATGAGTCATATTATTATTATTATTATTATTATTATTATTATTATTATTGAAGTTAGGATTTGAACGCTTTTTTTTTGTATTTATTATCGAATTTGTAAAAAATGGTAAAAACCTAAAAATCTACTAGATGATGGAGAATTTGGACCGGAATCGGAATTTTTCGTGCATTTTTTTCCACATAGTGTTCTCACTTTTTATTACAAAATGAAGTTTTCAAGACATTTCCGATTTTTAGAGCTCATCTTATTCCTTCGGTGTTTTATAATTTTTGAAAAATCCTGTTATTGTAGATCTAGGAATATACCGCTATCATTGACACGAATAATATTCAACTGTAAACAGTTCGCAGCATTCAGTCATGTTATAAAAAACCATATCAATAAATTGTATGATAGATACAGGAAAACAAACAATCTATCGATGTTCTATTTAACCTAACGTTCTGTTTGAAACGAAATTATTGTTTGAAAACAAGTCATTGTTCGATCATCAAATACACAATCACAAACGGTTTCGTCGTCTCTCACAATTATTATTGTACACGAAGGCTATAACAGTTTACGGAAAACATATATAACATCAATGTTGCCAAGGTAAATTCGTAAAGCGACTGCAATGGTTGCATTAGGTACTCGTGTAACTTGCAGTGGAGTCGATTCTATGATGAATTTAATATTCGGCAAACATTATGGCTTTTAGTTTTGTGGTTTCTTTTTTTATTTCTTCTTTAATTTTAATTTTACTTTTTTTTATTTTAATCGAAATGACGAAAACCGATTTAAAATGTTTTCGCAAATTTATTTCGAAATGTTTGTTTGATTATGTTTTTTTCATAAAAGAAAATACAAATCTGGTAATCAAAAAAAAAAATTTTAAAACTGTTTGCTTGAATTCCTAGGAAATGTTCATAATTTGCATACAAGTAAGCGCATAATATGTAATACATAATATTATAATATAAATACATGTGTGTTTCTTATACCTGTATATCATCACGCGGGGTTAGTTTTTATTTTTTGCTTTGACAAGTGAATATGAATGAGTCGATATTAATAACGTGTACAAATACGGCGAATATAACTACAACGATTTTAATATTCATATGCGCGTATAAAGTATACACAAATTTACATTTTTCCCCTGCCAAAGTAATTCGATATAAAAAAATACGTTTGTGACGTTTGCGAAATGAAAAAAAAAACCAAATCAATCCTACAAAAACTCAATTGTTTCAATGTGGCGCATAGAGTACGGACGAGCGACACAATTATATCGCTCATGATATACTCTGTATATTTATGTTATTGTTATTTGTTTTATTGTTCATGATAAAAATGTCTAAGTAGTACATTTCATGAGCTTCTCTTTACGTCACTTGTAAACTTTGCAAAAATAACGCTTTTTATAAAACTCAAAAGTCCCGATAAAATGGTTTAACTCCGTAATAATATTCTAGTGCGTGTTTAAATTCGTCACTCGTTATAAGCCGTTTAAATACTGTTCTCTGTGCAAGGTCTGTATTCATATTTCTCCTGCATTATTAATGAGCTATATGCATCAGCGACGTTATGTTTAATTTTCGTCCATTTAAATGTGTCTACGTGGAATGATGATTATTCCGTCAGCGTTTGAAAGTCATTGAAAATAGTGTCACATACAATAATTTAATTAGTTCACCACTCCTTGAAAATGTGTCTTGTTTTAATTTTTACCGGAAAACTTTTAAAACCTACAAAATTATAATAACCGCTTTATAATTTAGAATTTTTAAAATGCTATATTTATTATACAAATTGTGTTCCCCTTTTCAATTATTCTTTGTAAAACACGTTTTCACTGAATTACGTCACGTTTAAAAATGTACTTTGTTCGTAAATTTATTTTCAAGTTCAAACCTTTGTAAACAAATTCGATTGAAAAACAAGGAAGCAAATTTTTTATGTACTTTTTGATTTAAATATAAAAATACAATCAGTGATAGAATGTAGTTCCGAGTATTTGTTATGTTGTGTTGTACAGTAGTTGTATTTGTATATATTTGTATATTTGTATTTATGTATTATGTTACGGATAACGTCCAATAATAATATTAACTGGCAGTGTACACATTTTTCCAGTGAAGTAAACTTTATACATATAAACCATGTTGGATATCCACTTAAAATATTAATACTATAGAATATGAAATATATAGTCATTAAATAAATTTAAATGTTGTGTGTAACTTGTAACTAAGTAGTGTTTCCGAGTTAAACTATTCTATGTAGTGAATGTAAATTTAATTTTTACTCGTTATGCACACGACTTGGTATTAATGCAAAATGTCAATCAATTAGGTAAATATAAAGATCTATAGAAGTGTGAAACTTATTCAAATAATCAAATGTTCACTGTTTGGAAAATAAATAAAGATTTAAATAATGGTATTGAACAACCAAAAAAGTTCAGTGTAATTGATCTAATATAAAATCGACTATTAAATATATTTTGATCAGTTGGGAAAAGTTGGAAGTATTAACTAATGCATTTAGTGAAGTAAAGGATGCGATAAGTATCTGCTCAAAATAACATTGATGATTTATCAATTAAATTAGATAATTTGATGACTAAAAACAACGAAAATTGTAAGAAAATAACAGAATTTGATTAAAAATTTATTAATATGCAAGGAGAAATCATTTATTTAAAAAGGAGTCACAATATTAAATCAATAGATAAAATTAATAAATAATTTAACAAAACATACATAATTTGGCATTCCCAAAACCACAAATGAATCTTTATTTGATATACTAGCGAAATACATGCTTATTATGTTTTAACTTAAAAGAAGAAGATGTAAGAAAATTATATCGTAATAAATGACGTAATGATTTAAATAGCAATATAATTGAGTTTTTTTAACAATAATAGCAATAATAAAAATAAAGAATTAGTTAAAGATTTAAAAACTCAGTGTAAAATCAAGCCTACAATTGCAGCGGACTTATATTCAAATTTTCATTCAACTCGTATACATTTAAATGAACTTTCAATGAATTTAAATGGATTTTAAATAAGTCGATGAAGAATAATAATATATTATAGACTAAAAATCAATGGGCAAGTAAATACAATTACAAATATATTTGGATGAACAGCAGTGAAATATTTCTGAAGAAGAAAGAAGGTGATATGAATGTAGATGTGAGTACATTGTCAATATTAATGACGATAAATAATAATAAAATTTTTGAATGTTTATGGAAATAGTACTTCGTATTCAAAATCTTATTTTTATTTCTTAATTATTTTTTTTCTACATTATGTTCAATTTTGTATATCTCATATTTTCGCTAACATAAATATGACGTTAAAAGTTTATGAATAATATTTTTATTTTATTTTTATAATAAGCATTGTTACAGAAATACTTGTTAAAAAAAAGGTTAGTCAAAAAAATGTAAATTTTTTTGAATCAAATTACGTACACAGCATAGATAAAATACTCATAATAATAATAATGTTTCAGAATTTCCAATGAATATAGAAGCTTTAAAAAAATGTTATTCAAACTTTTAGTTTTGCTAAAGACGGTTAGTCATCAGTTCGATATAATAGTTTTGAAACTTGGTTTGACACGGATATTAACTTTTCAATTAATGGATACACTTTTATTAATTTTTCGTATATTAATAATAAAGCTAATGGTATATTGATTTTAATTAAAAATAATTGTTCAATGAAGAACAATGGTCAAATTGTGATACCAGGTGGTAACTTATTGGAAATTTCTTTCTGTAGGGACAGATGTTTATATCTAACAGCAATTTATAGAAGTATACTACCGAATAAAATACTAATGACTTTTTTTTTTTTTTTTATAAATAAATACCTTTTTATTATGAATTCAAACAGCAAACATATAATCTGTGAAGATGTCAATATAGATATCATAACATAAGATACTCATTTATGTTAGAACAATATGGATTTTATTCTGTATAAAATTTTTATACTAGAATACAAAATTCATTAGAAACATGTATTGATCATATATTTATAAAAAAATATTGAAATTACAAAATTCGTATGTTTTTCGTAGCAGAATAACTAATCATTTTATTTTTAAATATTAATAGGGAGGAATTTTAAGAAAATAATTATTATAATAATGAAATTAACAAAAAATAAGTTTAAATAGATTACCCTAACTTGAATTTATTAATACGAATAGAGAATTGGAGTTCATTGTAGGAAGGTAAAATTATATACAATTAGTTGAATTTTTTAATGATAAAATAAATTAATTAATCAAATTATCTTCCAATAAAGTACAATGTAATTATAATACTAAAAAAAAAAAAAAATGTAAAATTGAATCATTGGATTTCAGATTAACCTCAATTAGAATAATGGAAAAAATGTATAATAAAACCCTTATATAACCATTTAATTTTACAAAACCATTAAATTTATTACAAGAATATATTGAATACAATTAATTAAACTTACCAAAAATTAGTTTTATTATAATAAAACCAATTAACTTGTTATAAATTATAAAAAATATGGGAATGCATTAAAGAAGAATCTAACACAAAAACAAATAGAAAAACAACTGTAAAGACACACTGAATGAATATGAAAATATAACTTAAGATAAATTTAAAACTACTAGGATTTTTCATACATATTTTACTAACTTGGGAACTATTATTACTTATAGTATTAATATAAATAATTTTAAAAGAAGGCTAGTTATTAATAAATACCATTATCTTTTATTTTCGATAAGTGTTTATTTGTGGAGAAATATCTAACATTAAAAATTATAGTAACTATAGACTAATACAATTAACATTGAGAATATTTAAACTACTTGAAAACTGTGCAAAAATAAGAGTGATAGAAATTTGGATAAAAATTAATTTTTTAGTAAAAATCAATTTGAATTTAGGAACAATAAACTCTGAATACAATAAACTCTAAGTGTTAAACTTAAAATTATAATTTAGGAAGCATTAATACAATATTTAGTTTCGTTTGGCATTGCAATGGGTTCTGATTTTATAACACATACCATTAAACTAATTAATTATGAATTTATTCAACAAGCTATGGTTTCACTCTACTAGTTTATAATATAATGAATTAAAAATATTTAATCTTATTAGTCTTCACTTATTATTTGTTTGAATACTATTATTTAAATATTAAAATTATATAACTTAACGTATACACATAGTTATAACTAGCGACGCACAAAGGAATTATTTTCATGAGGAGGGTCAAGGTATAAATATTACATATTTTACAGTTAACAAAATTATAAGAACCCTTTATATATTTTAACTTGAATAATTTTCGTCATGAAGTTTGTCAAATTTAATTTTCAAAGTTTATAAAAGTCTTCTCAGTGACACGGATATAGAAAACAATTTAACTAGAATCATGAGTGATACTTGGAACTTTTTAATCGAGATAATGTTATCAAGTGATGTATTATAGTTTATTTATACTCTTATAATTTATTACCTAAGCAATAAATTAAGTACTAGTCAGAAATTACTCAAACAAAAAAAAATAACTCTAACAGACTTATACTTTCAGCGTGATCGTCAAATATAACTTATAATTTCAAAATGTTTGCTTATTTTTATTATTTTACAGGTTAGGTAAAAAACAAGTTAAAAACCACTGTCACAGGTAAACGGTTTTTTTCAAAAATACTGTGTACTAAGACCTACTTAATTAATACAGTAGAATAAAATAGGCTTAATGGTCCAGTATTATTAAATATTCATAGGGATCTAGATATCGATCCAAATGATATGATGAATGATATGAATAAATCAACAAACGAAAGTATAAGTTGAGTTTGTGAATTCTTAATCGAATTTAATAAATAGTAAAGTTTTAGATCCATTATTTTAATTGGAAAAAAAAATAAATGAATAATATCGTTTGTTACATGAAAATTATTTTAAACGAGTATTTTATGGAAGTATAACATTTTAACAATTACTTAATTTCTTATAGTTTTGGTAACTGTAAAATGTGTAATATTTATATCTTGACAAACCCCTAACAGGAAAAAATCCTGTGTGTGCTACTAGGCATCGCTGATTTTGTCCGTTACATTCGGTGTGTCACGTAAAGTGAAACGACTCATTTTGTGTGATTTAAAAAAAAAAAAAGAAAAAAAGGAATAGACCCTAAGAAAAATGCCTGAATAGGCGAAAATAGACTAATCGGCCGTCGGGTGGTCGAGCATTCGGGCGGTTCGTTAGCACACAAGGCCATACGGAGATACTAACACAATCATCACAACAACCCACGTCATGTGACGGACATCGTAACAGACTCACTGTTAGTTCGTTTCAAATCCAGTTGTCCTCAATTCCCGAAATGTCACATGGCGTTTTAATCGTGAGATGAACTATGTCTCATGTTCGATAGCGCAATTAAAGTGGTACGAATTGTTTTTATTATTTATAACCGTTACCGTTTGCTATTATCGTTATTATTGTGTAATCCAGAATCACTTGTGTGCGTTTTATTGTTTATTCATCAAGTGTTGCTCGAGAAATACCACTCTGTTTTTCGGTCGTTCTGTAAGACACGTGCGACACAACGAGTTATCGCGCTAACAACATTATTTTTATTTTCTCTATTTTTTTCTTTTTCTCTCTGTGTTTCTCTCTACCGATATCGATTTGATACGACGAATAAAGTCATCAATATACGTCAAACGCACTGCGCCGTCGTTGCACACAATAGACCTTTATTATTATTTTCGTTATTAGTATTATTATATTTGTTAATATTGCTATTATTATTGTTAATTTTTTTTTTTTTTTAAACAATACACATACTTTAAGATAGTCTTCAGTGATGTCAGGCGCGCAAAGTTTTAATATTTTAATTTTGCCACGCTCTTTTTCTCTTTTTCATCATTTGAAAATAGATATTTAATGTGTTCATGAATACGCATACATTCAATACGATATTATTGTTGAATGCAATAGTTGAACATCCACGAGTAAGAAATATATATATATATGTACCATAAATATATACCACTTGGTAAAATTGACCATTTCATGAAATGGAAACGACTTTTAAATACTTCGAGAAATACGAAAATATTTTATTATAAGGTCACTTTTTCATAAAACGATCACTCCAATTTGACATCGTGTAATTGTTTTCACAATACAGTAAGTACATATTTATAATATTAAGTTTAGTTTTGTTATAATTAATAATAGTAATATGTAAGTAATTAAATAAATTATATAATAATTTTAATAATTTACATATAATATAATTTATCATATAGTTAATAATTATTTATTTAAACAATTTAATGAGTTATGGTAATGGCTGTTATATTTAATACTACTTCTAGAACAAGCACAACGTTTAGTTTGACAAGCAATTTTGCATGTAGAACTCAAAAATCTTTGACCTCCAGATATAATTCAAAACTGTTTCGCGCAAAGTTAATTCGTTTTTTGATGACTCGTTCTAGGATGATTTAGAAAAAAAACATTTTGGCTGTTTGAATTCTAATGGATATTTAAGCGTTGCACGATATATAACTGCAATTATGATACATGAAATAATTAAATAATTATATTTAGTAACTTTAGATTCCAGAAGAATTTAACAAAATAGTTTCAGATATCAATAATTTGTATTAAATGAGGATAAAATGCATATTGCTAAAAATTAAACGGGAATTTCTTCGATAATATATACTGATCATGAGTCAATATTACAGAAGTTCGAGCGACGAAAAATTTTCGCGTGGAATAATAAATGTACAATATTCATTGGCAAATGTTTAAAAAAAAAATAAAATAAATATCTACGTATAAGTAAATGCTAATAAATTAAACATGAAAACGAGTTCGGGCGAATGTAAATTCAAGCTTTTATTGTACGGAATTGTATTATAATTTTAAATTGTAATTAAAAAATGTAATTTTCAAAATTTAACATCGTTATTATATAATAAAAAATCCATCTTAAACTGTATTAATATCATTATTTTTAGTATTAAATACTATTTCAACTATAACAACTTTAAATATATCATAAATATTGTTACATCTAAGAGAGTTGGTTTTATCCAAGCCAATCTGTGGATATGAGGGTTCTAATCAATTAATTAATTTTCTAATACATGAAAGCTTACATTTACGTACAAATAAATGTAGGATTATACCTAAAGTAAAATAAATTAATAAAATATAAAAATATTAACAATAAAATAAAATGCATTCTATTATTTATATTATGTATTATTAATAGTATATTAATAATATTATTAACAGTTATTTACAATGTTATCAATAACAAGTTATTTAAAACTAATGGTATTACGAGTAAGAGAGTCATGAGAATTAATTTGAAATTTAATTCAATAATTTATAAAAAATAAAATATGATCCCATTGTGCAAAAGTTGTTCTTAATTTTGGAATATTTATATGAAAATGTTTTTAAACCTTATGTTATGACAAGTAATACACACAGGAGGAAGGATTAAGGATCGTAACCCCCTCCCTTTAATATTTTCTCTTAGGCCAAGGATAATATTTACTATTTCAGCAGATTTTAAATCAAATTGGACATAATACTACTTTGCCATAATTGTAATTCAGCACTTCTTGAATATACATGATGATAATATCAAAATTATTTTTATAAATTATATGTTCCTCAATTTAATTTAAAAATTTAATCAACATTACAGCTGCGTAATATATTCTTAGGTAATAAAAATCGATCATATAGTTGATCTATAAAATTATTCAAGAAGTGTGTAAATATTGAAAGACGGTAATAACTTTCTGGACTGTTTATAGCTATATTATTTCTATGAGCTTTTCGGCCTGAAATACTAGGAATTGCAAACACCAATTCCAATTTTATTACATGTACTTTCAACAGACTTCAATATTTTATAAAATTCTTCAACAAGATTCACAGGAATATCTTTTAATGTGTTTTGAGTAACATTGGCAAAATAAAAAGCTTATTTTAAATCTAAACTATCAGTTTGTAAACGTCTAATCAGTAACACAGATATCGAAAATAATTTAGCTAGAATCATGAGTGATACTTGATACTTTTTAATCAAGATAATGTAAACAATTACTGAACTAAAAATTATACTCTTATAAATTATTACCTAAGCAGTAAATTAAAGATCAAATTAATTTCAAGTCAGTTAAAATGATAAATATTAACCCTGGCCCAAAATAAAATGTTGGGAGGGATTACGACTCCTTATCCCCTTCACTTCTTTTTTCGCATTCATTACTGATGGTCCCAAAGATATCAGTGTATGAGTAGAAGTCATTATTTTTTTATTCACTCACATACTTAAAAAATTGACCATATTTTTCGGTGTATTTCTAAACGCCTATTCCGCTTTACTTGCACATAGAGTTAGGTACCACTGAAAAAAATGTACTTTATGTGCATAATCTAGATCCCTGCATATGCGTGAAAAATATTTTTCGGCAGAGATAAGTGGTGGCTTTGATGAGGACGATACCTTGCATACCCTTCTCTCGCGGACCTGAAGATTTCTAGAAAAAACTTTACCGTTCGATATTCATAATATAGTATGAATATTTTAACATATGCAGATACAAATAAGGCTAATAAACAAAATTATTATATGCATGTTATTATAATATATTTTGATGCATTGAATTTTTAGTGTCAATAGTTAGTTCTTTTAATTTTGACTTTCGGTTATAGCGTGTATGCTAAATAGAAGGAGGGAGCTATTTAAATTCCTGAAGCTGTTTTTGGCAGAAATCACTCCTTTGAGAATTTAAATTCACCATATTTGTAAGTATCGTGACATGCGTTAGTTTTGATTTATTAGTTTCTTTTTGACAAGATTTTTTTTTTTTTTTGTTCTTCCATAACTGATGCAATATAGCAACAAGCGAATGTTATTCGATGTCTGCAGTGGCATTCTCAAATACTTATTTCTAATATCTCTTATTATTTATTTCAGTTCATTTTTCCGTTTTTTTTTTCTTTCGTCTGATTTTTATTTATTTTATCAAAGTTTACAATTTATATGTTTATTATAATTTTTAATACGATAAATTAAAATAATTGTTGTTCGGGGTGGTTGAAAATATTAATGGTTTTCTATTCACAGTCCAACAAAATAATTTTAACAGAACAGCAGCGAAAAAAACATGTGTATTACGTTGTTAAAAAAATCTAAAAGTGAAAGAAAGATTTCTATGGTGTATAGTGTTTTACTAGGGTGCAGTTTTCGAGAAATATTGTATATTTTTTTCTTTTTGGTAGAAAAATATTAACTATGTATAAATCATTTTCATTTTGATACGTTCATAATTTTAATTGGATCTAATAATTATTTTTCATAATTTTAAAAAATGCATATGTAATTATAAAATATAGTTTAAAAAATTTGTCGATGTTATTTTTTTTTTATGACTAAACAATAGTATTTGTTGTATTTTTTTCAACGCAAACAATATCATAGCTTATGATATCTTAATAAAACCATCTGGTTTCATAATAATTTCTTCGAAACCAGTGAAAATAACAATTTATTTAAATATTCTTAATTATTGGGCCACTCGACCAAAAACGGAAAACAAAAAGTATTTTCTGATTCCAAACGATAAAACGACGTTTCCGTCAAATGGTATTTTCACAAGCTTACTCGACGATAACATGTTATTACTATTATTATTATTATTATTATTATTATTATTATTATTATTATTATTA
>NW_020272884.1:1061482-1083354 GCF_003268045.1 Sipha flava
TATTATTATTATTATTATTATTATTATTATTATTATTATTATTATTATCATCGTTATTGTCATCGTCTTAGTAGTACACTTGCACTATCATCGTTGTGCCGGACGGTCGGCTAAATACCGTTCCGGCGGAGTCCTCTTTAAAAGCACTTCTTTTGTTAATGGACTGCAACGCCCTCATTACGGCTTTTTCTAATGAGTCGACGATGGAAATAAATTTTACTCAAAAACGGACATAAATCTAGTCGCCGCCACCACCGCCGCCTTCAGCACTTATATATACCATTCGGGTCTGGAGACCGTCGAAAAGACCATTATGGAAAATGCCGGTTGTGAGTACATAATATATTCGACTGTTTCACTCGCGATTTTCGGTCGTCGCAAAACACTATAACATGTATATATATAAATGTTTACGCTAAACCTCGTTCACTGCAGTATGCGAAACTTACTGGAAAACTAAATATTATACTCCAATTTTATATACTGTTGTTCCCAACGCACCACATTATTCTCGATAAACACGATATTATTTTAATATCCGTTTTGTATACAAGCACTTTACTCGTGTCATCCGACTAAATAAAGGTTTATCAGCTTATGTTAAGCGTGCGTCCACGCATACGTGTACGCATATGATATTATACGCAATATAACGTTGTTTTTGAGAAGTACGGTACTACAATAATCACCCTTCATATGAACAGTTAACGTTTTAATGCTATTCATTTCTAAGAGCTGTATATTTTTAACACATGTGTAAATAGTATACCTCGCTATGAAACTGTGATTTATTAAATAACTATAGGTAACTTACGATTTGAAAACGTAAAGTTTCGACAATCAAATGCTGCCGCTGTAGTTTTTTTACTAACGTATACCGTAGAAAGAGCTTCATAAGATACGTTTAAAGGAATTAATAAGTATATTGTATGTATTATATATTATTAATTTTTATTATGTGTATTATATATTTATAGTACTAAGTATATAATGCAGATAGTAAACTTTTTATTCGATGATAATATATGATAATATTCTTCAATATTTATAAACATGAATTATAAAACGGTGTGTACACAAAAAAAAAAAAGGAATAAATGATGAACATAGTGTATTTAGTTGTGTGGCTTAACTTTTACCGGTGTGAATAAAATAATAACAACCGAAATGGCACATTTTTACATTAATATAATAATACTTGTAGATTGATTTGTATATTAATATAAGTATTTAGATGTCATATTGTTATGTACATCGATATTAAAAGTACTACTGCATCGTATGTGCTTCAGAATGAGATATGAAACTTCTGAAAAACTTATATCGTCTGTTAAACGCGTGAATGTATACATGTACAATGTACATGTACATTGTACATATATATTAAATTTACACTTGATAGTTTTTTATTTTTCCAATAAGTGATAATTTTTTTTTCACGGTCTTAAATACCTCAAGAAAAATATTGGTAAAATGTTTTTAAAATATGTATTAATTCTTATATTCTATTGGTTCACGAAGTTCTTATACATTTTTATAATAATAAATTTACAATTATCTTCCGTAGTGCATTTACACATTAATATGGTACAACATGGTTATCACTTGTAGCGGTATCTGATCATAAGAATCAAACACTTATAGTTATCAAAAGAAACTGAATATGACAATAAAATGTTTATTTGCTATACATTTTCAAACACTTATTGTTTATTATTACTTATTACAGCTTAATCAAATATAGTTATATACATCAGAAACAGATATGACTATAGTTAATCTAGGCAAATTTATAATAAAATGACGAACCTCACGCTTTAATATGTTTACCAACTACATTTGCTGTTATCAATGTGATTTTCGATTAAAGCAGTCAAAACACTCTCGGACGAACCTGACTATTATAAGGAGTGACTTGAAGCTCAGGTACAACATAACGAAAAGCAATGTGTTTTGTAATTATTTTTAATTTTTCAATACAATCAAAAATGGAACATGTCAGTACAATACATTAATAGTTAAGTTTTCTCAAAAAAATACATTGATTTGCACTTCTTTTTTTGACATGAAGACCGACATAAGGTGGTTTAAATTGTTCAACGTAGCAAAGCACGTGTCTGTAACACAATTCAAAATGTATCCAAACGTATACATATAAACTATAGTCGTATCTACAGGCGCACATAGGGGGATGCTCGGGGGTGCTTAGCACCCCCTTATTTAAAATTAGCACCCCCAGTTTCTTGGAATATTTATTTCAGTATATCATCAATAACTTGTAAATTATTGTGGTTTATTGGGTTCGACATTTTTTTTTCCACTATAGACAATATTATATAATATAGTTAACGAATACACGATTAAAACAGTATAATTGTATAATTGCACGTTTTACTGTTTCAGTTTTTGTCTAACTATTAAACTATAAACAGCAATCAAAATATAATAGAAAATTATATTATCTCACTTTATATTTTTATATTATCTACGGTTTACGGTTGGCTACGAAGTTATGTTCCATTTATAACATTGATTATTACTTGGTTTTTAGTAATATTTGATTAGTGGGCTACCCAGAATTGTATGCGGAATGACAAATATTATTACCAACCATACAAACGATTTGATTCATTACTATTTACATTTTATATATTAGTTCATATTTTTAATATATCAGGTTATTTTGAATATATCGACAGTTAGTTTATCTGCAAAAATGCTTGTCTTAAAGAATAGTCTACCAGCCAACTTTGAATTTGAAAACTTGAAATATCAATGTAATAAAAGTTTGTTTCCAAATGTTTATAAACTAATTCAAGTGGTAATGAAAATTCCAATTTCTTCTTCAACGTGTGAACGCTCCTTTTCAGCAATGCGTATATTTAAAAATTGGTTACGCACTAATATAGGCCAAGAAAGATTTATTAAGTTTTCTACGCTTAGCATTGAGAGAGATTCTTACCAATAAAATAGATGGGAAAATTATATTGGAAAAATTTGCATCATCAAATAGGAAATTAATTCTTGTTTAATGTATTATTAATAATAATATATTATTATAACTTATAATATAATTACTTTTAGATATTTATTAATAAAAATTAAAAATTATGGCAACGTAGTTAATTATAGTATTAGAGGGTATGGGGGCCAAAACCCCCCACGGACCTGTGTATTTTAAATTATTCCAGCATCCCCTGAATTCACATACAATGTGCGCATGTGGTCATATCTGTCTCTTATTTTAATAACTATTTCTGATCATTGGAACCAAAAATCCGAACATAATAAGCTAGGAAAATGTCATCGATTGTTCCGTTCCCGGTATTTTTAATCACTTTAAGTGGTTAATTAATATAATTAGAGAACAATATAAGTGTCGGTGACTATAGAATATCGTAGGGTTCATAGAGATTATAATGATTTCTTCATGGTTACGTTTACTGACACTGTTATACCATTATGTACAATATCCATGTTGGTGGTTTTATTATTTTTATTTTTCAGAATAACAATAATTATAACGAATAAGCAAAATGGAAGGTTTTTTGTTTTATAAAATATATTCATCATTATGTAATATTATACATGCATAGGTACATATATTGATATGGTATTTGAGTGATTATGATAAGTATGGTATTAAATATTATTCAAAATGCTATAAATAAAATTCTATAAACAGGACGCAGAAATTTTGCAGCTATATAGACTAGTATATTATAGAATAAGTTTGGACACAAACAAAGAATTTTTTCATGAAGATTTTTTTTTTTATGGTATAAGTTTTCTCTGACATGTAAATCGACCGACCAGATTTTTGGTTCACTCAGCCGTAGAAGACACGTCGTAAAGCTCCGTTTGACATTCACCGTGTAGGTATGGACTTTTTTTAAGGGCGCAATGACTATTATGCAAATTATGCTTCTGTACTTCCCTGGTAATCACAGCTTTGCAAGACCTTATTATTTTTATTCATGGACAAGTAAAACTTCTTTACGATGATAATAGGACAAATATATTATTATTACTATCATGGTATAAACTTCTATAGAAATTTTCACCAAAACAAAATTATATTTTAAAAAGCCTAACTACAATATATTACCCATGCACGTACGTGTATATAGATAAATAAGCGTAATTAAAATATGTGATTTGAGAACTCGTATTTTTAGACGTTTTCGTGGTTTTGGACGTGTCCGGATTAGATTCTTTTTAGTAGAGGGAAGTTATAAGCTGTAAATTTAATTATTATTATAAAGAAAAAATTAAAATAAGGATTGGTGGGAGGAGGGACTGTAAGTTTAAAACCACCCATTACCTCTTCCTTGTGTGTGGTAAAAATTAAAATCATTAAAAATTATATATCAAACCACTGTAAGATGAACAGCATACTGTTCAATCAGGCTTCAAATATATTTCGAAACTTAATAATTTATCGTGAACGTTTATTGAGAATAACTCACCGTTGAAAAATATTCTAGTACAAACCGAGATGATTGAATCTGGCAGCAGGCTATATGGAACCCAAGTAAAAAATATGTCAAACCTATCAAGCCCACACACTATATATATATATATATATGATAAATATGGCAACAAACAGCTTTTTCAATCAGTTGTTCACGTAACAACCATATAATAATAATTGGTAATCGAATTTTTAGTCACAAAGTAAAACGCCAATACGTTATTCGAATATACTTCATCGCATTGATCCCGTGGTCGTTATGAATCGATAACTTTGGTAGACTTAATGATATAATAAAACCACATATACGAGATAAAAATAAAAATTAATGTTATAAATCGTACATCATATTTAAATTGGTACGTCTGTTGAGACTTGAACAACGGCAAGATAACAACAAATCATTCTCGATACCTTCGTTATAGTTTTTTCGTTTTCAACTCACTAGTTTGGTTGAAAAAAAAACCTTACGTTTCGCGAGCAGATAATAAAAAATTAATTAAATTTCAATCAGCATTCGGCGGAGCTCGTCCACGTATCGTTTATTTGGTCGTTAGTTGCGCTAATCCGCCCGACGGGATCCCATTAAACAATATTCGTTTTTGTGTTAAAATCGAAATAGAGAGAATTAGTGATGTTACGAAAAGGAAAATAAGCGTACTGGATCACGGTGGACGGGGTGTAAGATCGGGTCGGATAACAGTAGTGTTTTTCCAATTAATCCATCCGGCGTTTGTGCGATACTGAGTCTTGGCCGAGACCCACCGCCTGGAACAGGATTAAAGAAACACGTGTACGAATATACACAATGCACACGCGTACGCAATAAAACGTTTTTGCACTCATGCAGTACTTGAGAGAATAGTCAGGAGTGACTTTTAACTTTTTACGCACGTCGTAATATGGAATCACTTTGATGGTTTAACACGTTTGCATACGTTACATTTGGTAATTTTTTAAGTGTTTTATAATGTGATAATACTGTGAGTTGTACGCTGCCGAACTGGGACTTGAGTAAATCCGTTCCTATAAGGACCACACAATTTCGATTTCCTTCACGTCGAGTAAGATACACTCCAAATCCGTTCGCTGCAGTTTCACCGGATAAGCTTACAACAACGTACTCGTATACACCGGTTTTATCTACGGTAATGTTGTACATCGATAATAAATTGTGTTTCTAATGATCTACACGCACGTATAGGAAACTTAGTGAATTCTCAACAAATGTAACCCCCGGTGAATGAAATTATACGTGACTCGAAATAATATTGTACCATATTCTTTGCGTGTTACATTGTACACCTGAATACATAGACTATGCGAATTACGATATTTACACGATCTAAAGTCGTAATTATACCGAAAACAACTTTTCGTCGGCGCGAACGTACACGACCGTTCAGCTTCGTTTGACTGCGATAAGCTTTTGAATAACCATATGTGGTCACATAATATTATATTCGACTCGTTTTGGGATAAAACAAAACCTCCAGCAGGAGACTAGAACTGATCATTTAATTAAAAACGTGTATCGCACTTTTTTCACAATGCGTGTACCACCACGTTTACCCGTACACACTAATCTCCAAAGAAGTTTCCGGGTAGTGCGTGGTGTGTGCGCGCAGTGGCTTTGTTGTAACAACACGAACGGTTTCCGAAAAAAAAATCTAGTGGATTTATAATAAATCCCCTGGAAGTCGGTTTCTTTAAAACTCGGGCTGTGAAGAAAAGGTATGGGTGTGTTTTTTATTTTATTTATTTTTTCGCTTCTTTCGGCTTTTATAATCCTCGGACGATAGTGATGGCCGCCGCCGTGGCTGCAGTTTTCTGGAAAAACCCTCCACGAAAACATCGACTATATGAATAAATCCGCTGTGGCCTTCACGTTTTCCTTAACCTCGGTGTATAATATAGTTGTACAAACATTGAAAATGTTAGTTCAAACAGTAGTTCGCTTTGATTTCAATAATTTATGTACGTGTACGTAAAGAACTTGGCGGAGGTGGAATAAAAAAAGGGAGGAAAAAGTAATATTCCGACAACCGTAAGAGAACGTCGTACTAATAACGCGGGGTACCACGCACCGTTGTTGTTCCAAACTATCAACCCCTCCATATAGTTGTATTTAATTTGACGTATGGTCAAACCAGAAACCACGAACATGCTATTTGGATGAACAAATTAATATTCGTTGTTTTCTTTGCATTGAGTGAATGTATGATTTTCCACTCCGATTTAATTTTCGAAAAGATATCGTAATAATAATTATGCGAGCTGGCCGGTTTCGGAAACTCGGCTGTCGTTTATTATGTACGCTGTCGCGAGCAATCAGTGTCTCGAAATGCGTCACACCAAATGTGTACGATAATATACGCGATGCACCTCATTAGCTGTGAAAAATAACTCGGAAAACATAGCAGATATATAATGGTGAAATGATGGTTCACGTTTATTAAACGAGTTATTATGATGTTATACGAATCGATGAACGCAGAATGGGCACATATCCAATATTTTACAAAAATCTCTTTATAACATAATCAAATTGAATATTGATAAATACATGGTTTTGTGCACATAGTTTTTATAAAATAGATCTTCGTTAAAATAATTTTCGTAAGTTGTAGAAAACGTACTTGTCCTGGATATTATGAGACTTTTTTTGCATCAAAATTATACTTTAGTAATCGTATTATCAGAACTAAACTATTTGAAATCACTTTATTGTACGACAAGAAATATTTTTCTATTTATAAATTTGATTTTGCACAATTTTGTACGTGTATAAACGTTCATAACGCGTACAACTATAAAATATGAGTTTAGATAACGAGTGTATTACTCCTCTCAAAAGAAAAAAAAAAGGTATTTCTAACAATGATAAATATAAAAGAAATATTATTAAGCAAGTAAAAATTGAAGGGAAAGAACATACAAATTCGATTGGAAAAATAGTAGCTGCAAAGAATGATCCTTCAGTAATCCTTAAGAAATGGTAATTATATCATACTTAGTTGGTTTTGTTCGCTATTAATAACTAGTACATTTTATATTTTTACATTTTTTTTTTATATTTAAAACTACTTAAAATATGTCTAAAAGACATTCAACAAGAAAAATTTGAAGATATAATGAAAATATTTTATGAGCTGCATTCTAAAAATGAACAAGACCTTCATCTTGAACGAACAATAGAAATAAATTACAAGAAAACGAAAACGAATAGAAACAGAAGAAGGAAAAGAAAAACCGAAATCTAAGTGTCCAGTATTTTTAATAGTAGATGGACAGCGTATTCAAATATGTAAGAATTAGATGGCTGGTTCATTTGTTAGGATATAATATTACCCCAGCTGGCAAAAATATTAGTTTTATGCTAATATTATGCCATATGAGTATTGTCAAAAAATACATGAATATATACTAAGTTTTTCAATTAAAGATACTCATTACCCAATACGGTTGAAGAAATATTTAGACCCTAAATTAAATTTTAAAACCATGCATACAATGTTTATAGGCAATATCTATCCAGAACTAGAAGGGAAAATAAAATATCAATATTATTGGGAGAATTGTATGAATAATTTTTCATTAAGTGTTGGGGCTTCAGTCAAAGATGCTTGTTTAAAATGGGAATAATTAAATACAAAATTAATGGGTAAAGATATATTGTTACGTTGCAAAAAAAGTAGGTGCTACGAAATTATTAGTTCATAAAATAGAAGCAAAAAATGTTATAATAATATTAAAAGAACAATAAAGATTTCTCAACAAAATAAAAAATAAAAAAGTGTTAGGTTTTTGCTTTGATTTTATGGCTGTTGTAGATGACTTACCTAAAATAACGGTGCAAGAAGTATATTATTATCGTCAATTATCTGCCAAAACTTTTGTTATTCATAATTTAAAAATGAATAATTTATTTTGTTATGTTTAACATGGCACAATAGTAAAAATAACGCCAAATAATGTATGCTATTTTTTGGTGCACTGTATTAATAGTTTTGTTGGTGATGATGTTGATGAATTTGCATGCGTTTCGTGACAATTGTGCGGAACAAAACAAAAACCACGCATTACTCAGAATGATTATGATTCTAGTTGAAATTAAAAAATTAAAAAAAGTTTTTTCCACAAAGAGGACACTTGTTTTTGTTATGTGATCGTGACTTTGTATTGATAAAAAACAACCGAAGAGAGTGGATCGACTATACAATTTTTTAAAATCATCAAGATACCCCGAAAAATGATACCATGTTTTAAATTATATTATTCTATGACGTACAATTTGTAATTTATTTATTTTCAGATACATTAAGTTTTTTGTGTTTCATAAAAATTTTTAAAACTTGGACATGTTTCCTTTCTGTATTTAGCGATTCATATGGAATCATGTAGCCGCTCGTTATAATAATACCGTACAATGGTAAATATAAATTAAAAGCATTTGAAGTGAAAACGCATTAGAAGAAATTATTTGGTTCGCCGAAGGCTGCAGTGTGAATGAAAAACAAAAATGAATGAAAACCACCCGAAATCCGTTTGAACACCCCTGTTTCCAGAAAATATAAATGTATTAAAACTAAATCCTATTGGTACCGTTATTTATAATGGCTAAAAAATAATTAATGAAATAATTAATTGAAACCATTACGTTGAATGAAATTTGGAGAAGGGTCGATTTCACGTGATAGTGTACTGCGTATCGACAAAATATCGAAGTCTCATTCGTAGAAGTCTTAGTCGTTGTTTGCGTCGCAGTGTTCACTACCGACGACGCACGTACGAAAGATGGTGGGGAGAGACCGTTCGATGAAAATAACTGCTTGCAAACGATCGCAGACTACATTTGACATAACGGGACGGGAGACCCAACAGAAATGGGGAGTGGATGAGCAGGCTTAATTTTAATTACTTTTTACGGGCGCAATATTCAGACTATGCGTTTTCTGCGGAATACCTGAGTTGGTAGTATTGTTTATGTAGTACTTCGAAAAATGCAATAACTAGTGCGAGCGAATCGGTAAAAATTATTATCTATTGTTATATATAAATTGTATCTATTGTAACCGTATTTTCGTGCACTCGGCTTGTTTCTTATCGTGGCGAATGATGACGAACACTCCTCAAATATCGGTTGTGTCTTCGAACAAATTACGAGCTCGGTCAACATTGAACCTATTACCAGACCTCTAATGTCCCCTGATTTCAGTACTCTGGCATATTTTAAAAGTGAGCTTTCGGTCACAAGCTGCATAATGTCTTGTATTGCGTACACGTGTACACGTCGTCAGACGCGTACCGTACAACAGCCATGCGCAGGTGTAACCTCGTACATCAATAGTAAAATTAAAAAAAAAATAAAAAAAAAAAAACTTCAATGACAAATCCTGATCGTACCGACCGAAGGAGAAACGAAATATAGATAAGAGCAACGACGCGTTTCCGTCGATCAGACGTATAATTGATTTTTATCGTTGCGCAAAAGCGATCGACTCCCTCGAACGGTATCGCGCCTGCAATCATATGGCTACATAGTGTACACCTTGGAGAAAGGGTCAACGTTCCACACCGGATCGGACAGGAAAAACAAAAACGACAACGTGGACGTACGCTGACGGGGGGATGAATAGTGCGTGGCTGGAGCGGGTTCAGGCTAAGAAGGACGATGAAGGAGGACGTGGCAAAGAAAAAAGGATTGTCGGAACGTTGCGCCCGAGAGACGAGGAGGGAGGGGGTAAGCGGAACAAAGCGAACGGAAAATCGGTCGGGACACGTACCTTGAGGCCAGCTGCTGCGTTGCCGTTGACGATGGCCGCTGCGGCCGACGGGCTGACTACGTTCGGGTTGCCGCTGTTGGAAAGAGTGGCCACGGCCGCGGCGGCTGCGGCTGCGGCTGCGGCCGCGGCAGCCGATCCGCCACCGGCACCGGCCGACGATGGTGCTGGGCACGCCAAGTGATTGCCGTAGTTGGCCGGCATCGAGAATGGCACGAATAGCATCTGTTGGTGCGACAGCTGTTGCTGCTGTTGGTGCTGCTGCTGGTGCTGGTTGACGGCCAACGCGGCGGCCACGCGACAGTGGCAGAGGCTGTCGGCGGCCAGCTGGTGCTGGTGATGGGGTTGATGCTGTGGGTGGTGCTGCTGATATAGGTGGTGGTGGTGCTGGCGTACCGCCGCGGTGGTCGGCTGGAACGTTTGCGGCGGCGTGGTCGTCGGGTACGGGTACGGATACAGCGTCCTGACGGCCAGTCTGCAATTACTGCGCACGCGCACGGGCCCGACCGTTTGCCTCGGCTGGTGGTGGTGCTGCTGCTGATGGTGCTCCGGCGGTGGCGGCGGCGGTGGTTGCGGCGGCGGCGGCAGCGGGAACGACGCGTAACAAGTGCACTGCGAGACGGGTGACGGCTGCGGCGGCTTCAGCTGAACCGTCAAGTTATCGACAACGACGGCGGCAGCTGTTATTTCGGCTGGGGCGCGGCTGTTGCTGTTGCTGCCGTCGGTACCGTTGTCACAAAAGTCGCAACCGGTGGCCGCGGCGGCAGCGAGCACGTGCTGTATACCGCGGTCGTGGTAGCCGACCACCAGAGCCCTCCTGTTAGTCGCGTTAACAGACGCGACGCCACTGGTAACGACGCCGGTGAACCGTTCCGACGACCCTTTCAACGTTGTTATGCCGTCCGTGGCTGAACGACTACTGTATGTGGTCTCGCGGTCTCGCGGCAGTAGCAATACTGTTTACGTGATTGTGGCGGCCGCGGGGTCCGTACAACGGAACGGAGACCGACGAAAACGTAGAAAAACCGTAAGAAAATGTCGCGCCGGAAAAACGAGCGGCCCGGGTGATGGGAGTGGTCTAACGTGCAAGGGTAACGAAAACGGAGAGCGGATAAAAAAAACGGAAAAAAAAATGTCGGCGTGGAAAAATTCGGTACGACAGCGTGCAGATGACACGTGGCAGCGTCGTATTTCGGTGATAACACTGACGGCAGGCGGCGTGTACTGTGCGCGTACCGGCGTCGTCGGCGGCGTCGGCGTCGTCGGCGGCGGCGGCGGCGGAGACGGCGGAGATTGCACAGCGTGTTTTCGCTTCGGTAAAATGAGCAGGACTACTACCACCGCTCGCCGTCGGAACGCGCAAAGGGGGTGTCAGTTGCCGTTGCCACCACCGCCGCCGATCAGACCCGTCAGAGAGCGCCCACGGACCTTTTTATCCTGCGCCCCCGATCCCTTACCACACGCGCGCGAGTGTGTGCTCGACTCGCTTAAACGCCACCATCACCGATTGCACCGGCGGTGTAAGGTTATACAGCACTAATTCCGGGCCGCGGAGGCTTACACGGACCGAAAGGGTTGTGAATCCACTTTGTTTCGCTGTGAGTTCCTTGTCACCAAGATCCTCTGAAAAATCGTTTTCTTGGATTTCTCGCTACGTCGAGACAGAGGAACGAGGAAAAATTGCGAATTTGAAAGAAAGTAGTAGAAACTCGATCATTTCGACTTTTTAACAATTTCGAGTACTGCTCGACATCGGTGAGACACACATCGCGTTTCAACAAATTTTGTTACAAATCTTGAGTCGAATTTTTCAGCGTATATTTAATGAAATTGCGGTGACCATTCTCCGCGTTTAATAAGCTATGATAAACCCACTAGTGGTGATTATAATATGTACGATTTTAAGGTGGTTATTTCACAATTATAATACTATAATAATATATGTTCCTTTGGTAATCATCGACATTTTTTTGGATCTAAAACGCTCCATCAACTAGTGCAACACTATTTTATTACACATATATGAACCAACTCAAACATTTTAACGTGAATACGCATTTCTAAACACCAATTTCGTCGAATGCTGCGTTTAACGTTCACCAACGGATTGAAATTCTTTTAACCGATGGTTTTCTTTAGTTTTAGTTTTAAACTTACGAATAGCCATAATATCATTACCTATGATGTTGCCAAATAAAAATGTATTCCTTAATTATTTTACAAATTCAAAAATATACATGTATGAACATGTAGTTTGAACGCCGTGTAGGATTTCAATAACTTAATTATTTCGTTCAATATCATACCTATTACGCAATAAGATAAAATGTATAAGTTGATTACGTTTGCATGATTTCAATTGGCGTTTAACAATTAAATTGAAGTAAGTTTTAAAAAAATTAATTTGTTTCAAAAGTTATTGTACGTGGGTGTAACAAACGACTATCACTTGCTAAAATAAATTTTTGTTGCTATGTATCTATCTGCCGACCAGCGTTTGTGAATTACCGTAGAAGTCAAAACTGCGAATATTTAAAAACGAAAAATAATAATAATCATTATTGATACCCACTCAACGAAACTAATATAATTATATTATGTTCTCGTAGTAATTACAACGTTTTCAGGTGTTTGAAACTTTGTAATAATGTAATTAATTATTTTTATAAAGAAACGAAAAGCGTTTCATTTATCAAATTTCAAAATAATTAACATCATGTTTGGTTTAAAAGCATTTCACTTTAAAGACTTCAGATAACGTTCATTCACAAAACCCTTTAGAAAGTTGCCATACTGTATTTTGGTATTCAATGGCATTACTTCAATCTCGGACAAAGAATGCGATAGAGGACATCATTGGCCCAACACGCAGTAAATATATCCATTAGTTTCAAAGAGTAAAACATTTCATAAAACAAAATGTTTTAACAAAAGACTTATACAATTCACAGCGTAATCATTTCACCAAACAACGTCGGATGGTTTATAACTACTACATTGGAGTTCGGAATACTTTATTCGTTTCATCTGTTTTTCGGAAATATTTTATGGGAAAATCGAAAAGTTATTTTTTTTTTCAACGTGTTGCTTTATATTACCTAGTATTTTTTTCGAAACCGATCAACTTTATAATTCATTAAATGGTGTGTATATTTATTGAAAAAAATGTCATAGCAAATTTAAAATCTTTAATTATACTTAAGTTACATCAGTATATACTTAAGGAATGGCACAGTTCAACTCTGGTAAACTAGGAAAAAAGTTATACTTTTACTTCACTTAGGAAATAATAATAATTACCATCAATCGAAATAAAAAAAAAACATAAAATTAGAATAACTATGATAAAAAAAAATAAAAAGGAGGAAATACATTTTAACATTTCATAATGTGTAAAAATAATCAAAATTGAATCGACACTAAATTATGAAATTGGTACCAATTAGTTTGAATTAATATTATCTTTTTGAGGACAGTAAGCAGAATTTTCCCAGTTTTTTTTTATGCAATGTTATACGTGATACGGAAGTTGTAAATATGCTAATATCATCACAAGACATGAATTAAATCAGTTTAATTATGCAAACTCAGAGTATAGTAAAATCATTGAATCTTATTGATTATATTTATACATTGAACAAATCTAAGATTAGTTATTCGATTGGTTGTATCGATTATTTATAATATTATTGTTTTTCTATTTGTATTAAAATTGCAAAGCAAATGAATATTTTACATTTTATTTAAATTCCGAATCTAACGTAAATCGCGTGCACAAGAGAGAATAATTTTCAAACCTACTATATACGTTAAAGCTTTCAAATAGCATTTTTTTCCATTTAAAATAATTTTTAACAACTATGCAGTTATAAAAGAAACAACGTGGCATTACTAAGTTTTATTAGAATAGTGAACGATGATTTTATAGTATCCTTAGTTTAAAAAAACATAAATTTATAGACAAAATAATTTTAAAAATATTCTTCACTATAAACATTTGCATTGGTCCTATAAAAAATCCAGAATTTGATAACACAATACGAGTTTGTAAAATACATTTGATAAATGTTATACTCACATTAAAGTACTACGCTATTACAGTTTATTCGTGATTTCAAGCATTTGAAATATTATTGGTTCTTAACTCCATTTTAGAACCAGCAGCTTCAAAAATTATCACATTTCATGATGATCGAACAAAAAATCTCAATATTTAAAATAATTAAAAATATTCATTTTTCTTCAGGCCAAATAATTAATATAAACACAACAATAAAATTAAAAAATAGATTATAAAATATATTTTATACCCGGGTATGTGTGTGTATGTTTGTATTTATAAAATATATTTTTTTGAATTGTATATAATATATTTTATTGTATTATATATATTTTGGCATCATTTTTATTGGCCGTAATCCAAACTTCTTTCTTACGATGGTTTTGTTTTATATCATTGTACATAGTAATCCACTGCAACCACGAAGAATAAAATATAACGTAGTCAAACTACATACGAGAAAAAAGAAAAGAATTAAAAGAATAATATTTCAAATACTTTTACCAACCACGCAATGAACAACAAAATACCTAAGGGAATATTAATTTGATAAAATATCACATCAAGAGCAAACCGCAATCTGCATATACAACTTTTTACATTTTCCATTTTTTTCTTTTTATACATCTTCAATAACACAATGAATCACTTAGTGAGACATTTTTTTTTTTTGGTCTTTAATACTGTCGGGATTGAACTAAAAACCTTTTGTGTCATGTTTCTGTTTTCTTCCTCAAAGTAAAAACCATGTATATTTTTAATTAACTCTAGCTTCACTTGATTCACCCAATTCTTACAATCAAAATGATTGAAAGTCAAAGTTTAACGATTGGTCTTTCGATGAACTCAAATTCAACGACATTATGAAAAACAAAAGATTTTGGGTCTACTTAAATATTTTGCCTCGAATAAATATTTTAATCTCCGTAACTTAATTTTTTATTTGCAATTATTTAAATGTGACACCGTAGCGCGCGTTTCATGAGACATAAATTATCTGCACAAGAATGGTAATACGTTTTAAATCCGTTTAGCTCACGACATCAGATTTCCTCCTGGTCCATCGACGCAATCTTAAAAGCACCGACCGCATTTATGTACGTATAAAAGCTACCGTAAATTATGTTACAGTTGCGTATGTGCCATCGGGCTTATATTTATGTTTGGATACAACTACTTGTTAAACACCACCTTTCGGTAAAAAATATCATTTTATATTGAAATATCAAAATAATTATTAATAAACACGCTGTTATATTGACCAACCGAAAATATTCTCGTACGACGTTTGGCGAAGAACATTTGTTCTGTATGTTTCGAACCGATAAATCATGCATATGACAAAATATATCGTTTTAGGGTATAGGCATGAAATATATACTTAATCATTTTTTTCGAGTGTGGTACACGACCAAATTATTTTACTTTCTTATCACTGAAATGCCTAAACAATCTAATAAAGCTTGATTGCAATAAAATGGGAAATTATTGTGTACTAATAAATGGTGAATAAATAAAATAATAGCAATAATGGCCTAACCTACAATAGTAGCCATTAGAAATTTACGGACCAGGATGGATATCGATAGGTGCATGTTGCCGTTTTCTGGAACAAAACGTTGCACGTCGTTATATGGTCGCCCTGGTGCATCCTTTTTCAGTGTGAATCTCATGACAATGACACCGGTAGTTTTTGTTCGTACACGTCTTGACGTAGCCGTATGTTTTGATTATGTTTTCTCCCGACTAAAAGTATTGATTTTGTATTGTACAGAAACAAAAAGGTGAATACAGGACACAGCTGATAACATTTTCTTCCTGTTTGTAATTCAATAAAAACTTATTCTATTAACTAATGTATATCAAATGCTATAGTAAATCAACACTCTCATGTATTATCATCCACGCGCATTTCCGTGAGCAATATAATTTACATTTATATAATTTAATGAAAATCGACGCTCAGTTTTCAAACACTGTCAGTATTCAACACTATCAGCCAAATGTTATTCGCCCGTTACGGGTTGCTATTCGAAATATCCATACAACTATTTCACACGATGACATAATTTTCAGCCTCTCAGATTTGGACGTCATATCCGCCAATGTACATGACATTGAACGATTTTTGGATGATTTATCTTTTTATCGATATTAAAAAAGTTACCAATAAATTAAACATTTACAAGATTGAATTTATTCTAAACACAAAAATAGTAAACCAATTCCTTTGGGGTCCTTGCCCACCACAGTGCCACATATGTCAGTCTTACGGTTAACCCGGAAATGCTGCAACCATGGTACACGTAATGCAACGTGTGGGGAAAACCACATCTCAGATATCTGCACCAAACCGCGTGATCCTTCTACCTAATGTGCTCCACGTGACAGTAACCACCCTTCCAACTAAAAAAGCTGTCAAGATTCTAAAAAACTTAAACGTTTTGTCAGTCCAATTAGGCGAGATCCTTTGATATCTACTCCTTCGACCAAAAATAATTCTTCCAAACCCACTTTCTAAACCAGCTTCAACAATCCACCTTATGCTTATGACATTTCCTCTTGTCAAAATATTACTAAGATTTTTCCTAATATTGAAACATTATTAACTTCCTTCATCTCCGAATTTACAAATACTATGAATGCCTTAATTTCCCTTCATGTCACATTATTAAATAAAACCCATTTGTAAGTGCCTTTTTGAACCGTAACTACGTCATTTCATATTGTTATCAATTATTTTATGAACTGTCAAGCGATTTTTATTCAATACACATTGATGTTTTTGTTTTTATTATTATTATTACTATAACCATTATTCATTTTTTTTTCTAATTGTGCGTCTCATCAAAATTGTCTTGTTTGATCGAATAATTTTTACCCATACTTTTTGTAATTATTAAGCTATAATGTTTTTTATAAATATAATAATATAATAATAATACACACACACACAAAAAAAAATGTACTCGCATGCATTCACTTATTAATGTTTGCTTGGTACCCGATAATACGACGCTGTTATATTCATAAATTTACGCCACTACCGACGCAAACTGTGAGGGTTTTAGTACCATATGAGAGGAGTTCTCTTATTCGAAAACCGGAAATAACGATAAAACACGCTCTTCGTGAGTGTATTGTACACTCAAAATGTTAATAATAATAATGTGTTCGACACGAATCACAAGTAGTCCTCTGCGCGGTGCACAGACTGCACTTGGAATGCTAACTCATATAAGTGCCGGATACTATATCGATTACAAACCTATTACAAATAAGTAGGTGAGTCGCCATTATGTGACAAATAAAATAACGGGTAATGCAATTTAACAAAATGGTAATAGTAAATAAATATAAATGATATATACCTTTATAATATAATAAGAAATAATAAACATTAAAATCAAAATATTATATAATTTAATGATTTCTTCGTTTTTAAATTGAGGCGCAATTTACATAGGCTTTCATTACATCTCCAATACATGGTATATTTATATTTTTTGTCAAACCTATACAAATAACCATTATACTTTAATAGATTTTTGTTTTTTTTTTGATTTTGAATAAACTTCATTATGAATGCATTACGTATGAATATGACAATGGACAACTCGGAAATGGTTATAGGTTATAAGCCTGAAAAGTAAAAAATGAAATTGATTATCTAGATATCATTATTATTATTTACTATATGATAAAGCTTGACAGCGGTTGAATTTAACCACGGCTTATCTTTGTTACGTGATCC
This sequence comes from Sipha flava, assembly GCF_003268045.1. Taxonomy (NCBI): domain Eukaryota; kingdom Metazoa; phylum Arthropoda; class Insecta; order Hemiptera; family Aphididae; genus Sipha; species Sipha flava. The sequence goes on from NW_020272884.1 coordinate 1,079,554, forward strand.
AAGACGCAAAAGTAGAAAACTCATTATTGATTATGTAGTATTATTATATTATAAAGGTATACCCACTAACGAAAATAATTTCTTTCTTTTCGCAGTTAAAATATTTCACAATTTTTATTTTCGCCATTTCATTTTTGCGAATTTTACTTTCGCGATATTTTTTTCGCAATCTTTACATAGACTCGTTATCCACTGGTCGCAGATCTGATTAACAAATCTGATTAAATTTATTAACAATTGATTATTTTTGTTATTTTATTTACCTACGTGTATAAATAATAAACATATGTGTTCGATCATTTTGCGTATTTTGAATTGCCCCCGGTCTTGGACCTGGGTAAGAAAGTGACCGCGCTCCGTCACCAACGAAGTTAGCGACACTACATCGCCGTCGCCCTGGTCCGGTTGACGACGCGTGCACCGCCGCTAACGGTCGTTTGATCGCGGTCTGTTCTGTTCTTTTGAAGCATTTCACGACGATCGACGTGCTTCTCTTGTCGTTCCGGTGTCCATACAGTATAACATATTCTCATGTGTGGTCGCCATTACGGGCAACCACGTGTTCCGGTCCGGATTTGCACTAGCTGCTTAGCCGTCGCTATCCATTGCTAGCTCCGGCCTTCAAAGCGGTGTTCCCCGTTACCTCACCATTTATATATTTGGTTGTATATGTGTTCGCATAAGTCGATTAATAAATAAATAGTATAAATCCATTATATACTATTACTAAAAAATATATACTTTGTATTGTTATTATTATTATTCTCACGATGGTCCGGAGGACCCAGCGTCCGACGTACGCCTGAGTAAGGCCCGTTGGCGCGAACAATATGAGTTATTTAATATTTGAATTAGAAATATTGTCGATGGTTGGATTGAAAGAGTGACTGAATAAATGCACTTTTTTCTCAATCTTATTATCTACTACCTACAAAAATAAAATAAAAACAGTCGATGAATGTTGCATATATATTTTAATTCATATAATATATATTAGATAATATATGATGATATCTTATTAAAGTACTAAACATTCATTGAATAATTAATTTACTGTAATATTTGTGATGTCATTTCTATAAATAGCTCATAACATTTAATGTAAAGGTATAAAACTATTATCAGACTTTTTGTAATGATGGCTTTTTTTAATCCATCAAAATGATTAAATACATTTCATGCCGGAACCGTTTTACAATTTTCACGAGGATATCCCGACGATGGCAAAAGTAAGAAATTTTAATTGCTAATAATAATAATTCTGATTTTTTTCTCTAAATAATTTATTGAACTGAGTAAATAGTACTTACTTGATACAGAAATTATAAAGTCATTTCTGGAACACTTCGTCGTTCTAACATATGTCATAGTACAGTGAATGCCAAAAGACCACGTGATTTAGCAAGAATCGTTAACGGAACGTGAGACTTGCCTCAGCCAGCTTCGGGATAGATATAGAGTTTAGAGAGCCAGAGAATCGTCCGTACACGCACAGACACATAGTAACACCGAACAAAACGAACAACCGAACAACCACAGATCCGAGAGAGTAACTAATTCATGAGTAAGTAAAGAAAATTCTGTCATGAATTACGATCCTTCGATTACTTACAGGGTTAGGTATGGTATATTATGGATCTCGTATGGTATCAATAGGTACAATGTCAGTAGTGTATGAACATTGTTTGGAATTGAAATTCAAAAGTGAATCGAAAGGTACGTGTTGCTTACAAGGAAAAGTAAAATTGAAACAATTCTTCCTCCACCTGAATCACATCACTCTCTCCTTACGGGTGATCATCTGAAATCCAAACAATTCATGAGGAATATACGTCGCAATAATAACGCATTTAAAATGACCTATTTCGAGAGTAAGCAAGACGTCGAGCGTGATTTTATGTCTACCTTTAAAATTTAAGGACAAATGTATAAATTAGCTAGTCACTTCATCCGTTGATCGTAAATTTCTGTAAATTTATTTTATTGGAGATCCAGATAATACCGGTGCGGAGCCAGGACGGATCGCTAGTTAATATAAACGTTAAAATATTAACGCAGTATGTCTCTGTGTAAAGAAAACTAAATAATCGAAGAAACAGTCCCATACTAATAATTTCAACTAGGTGCATATTCTGCTCTCTTTATTTATATAATATACTCGTAGTTAAAAAATAAACCTGAGTGAATACATTTATGCGATCGCTTCTCGTATGCTATAATACAAATCATATTTTTTAATATACAAATATATTTATTTCTAACATACATGGTAAACAGAAAATTTACACCACTCCATTTGAACATAAAATATTTATTATAACACGTAGCATTCGTTTTCTAGTAAATATATTATTAATGTAAATATAGTATGTATTTGTGAAGCAGTGCAAATTTACTGTCAAATTTAACTTCTATTGTAAACTATTTCTTTCTCTCTTTTTTTCTTTAATTTTTCCTTTGTATCACTTTTTAATAAATATATATTATGTCTGTTTTCTTATGTAAAATATTTTGTTGTTTTATATAAAATTCTTAATTTATTAAAATCATCCCCGACAGCTAAGAAACTATGGATTATTCAAAAATTCATATATTTAAATTCCTAACATTTTAAATTAAAATTTTTCATCTGCTTGACATATTTTGAAACTGTTACACTTATTGATGGTACCTTTTTAAACATTATTAAAAAAAAAAATACATTTTTGGAAAATCTATGAAATTTGACATACAATACGTTATAAATTAAAGAAATTCTTTGTATAACTGCAGTTCATGATTTATATTTAATAACTACTTAAATAGTCGTGTTATATTTTTAAGCAAACAAATTTAAATTAGGCCTCTGAGTTCTACTATCACATATACTATTGCATTAAAATTGTCGACGTTTTATGTAGAATTCATTCTCACAATTTGTTATCATTGTAATTGAAGGGTCCGGTGCAAGAACCAGCTATCTCCACTTTTTGAAATTGTTCAGTAGAAATAAATAACGAAATAAATATATTTTTAATTGAGGTATAAATATAATATAAACATAATTGAATTTTCCGTATGAAGAGCTATCTATATGTATATATAAATTTACATTTTACATTATTTTAAGTACATTAATTAAATAGTAAAAATTAAGTAGTAAAAAACATGGAGATACCTGGTTATTGCACCGAATTAAAATTTTTTTTTTTTCATTTTTTTGACTTAATATCAATTTAAGTTGAAAATATAATTATAAATATTAAAAAGTTGTAAAACTTTAAAACTATGTATTATCGTTATGTTTTACAAAACAGTATATAGTAATACAACATATTCTTGATTTATAATAATAAATTCACTAAAAAAATATGGAGATGGCTGGTTATTGCACCGAATCTTATGATTTATAAAAATGAAAAATAATATTACTGTTTGTTTTACCCTTAATTTTTGACCTCTTTAACATACAAATAATAAATTAGGTTCACTTTTTGATGCATCGGAAAATGTACTGCACTATTGAAGTCGAAAATTGAAACATTTTAACTACAAAAAAAGTATTAGGAGACACAAAAAATAAAAAACATCGTTGCAAAGCCAATAACGTAACCAAATAATAAATAACATATATTTACTAATACATTGTTATTAATATATAACATATTTTAACAAAAGAAAAAAAAACAAGTAACTAGGTATTACAAGTAAAACAAAATATTTTAACAATGAAATAAAATAACTCATACTTTATACAAATTTAAAAAAATAGTTACTAAGTAAAAGATACTATATTAAACAAAATATTTAAGAAACGAAATA
>NW_020272884.1:1083364-1240245 GCF_003268045.1 Sipha flava
TACTATATTAAACAAAATATTTAAGAAACGAAATAAAATAACTCATACCTTATAAAAATTTAAAAGAAAAATAAAAATAACATTAAACAATGTGATATTAATATTAGGGACATTATATTTTAGTTTTCGGAATTTTGCACTATTATACAGTGTTGCCCATGTCTCGGTGCAATAACCGGGTATCTCCGGAGATAGCCGGTTGTTGTACCGTAACTGTATACCAGACATCTCCATTTGTATGATATTAGGCTATCTAATGAACGGACATAGCCGATTATTGCACCGAAATGTAGAAAAAATTCTCCGTTATCAGATAATGTAAAAACATGCATTTTCAAAAAAATTGGAGATAGCCGGTTCTTGTACCGGACCCTTCAATTAAGATCACTGCAATATTTTTTATTGTAGTATGTACTGGCATAATGTATACTGGCATAACATATTAGATATGTCCTTAAATTGGTCAAAAATCGAGACTTCGTTTTTGAATGTAAAATTTTATATTAGCCCCTTTAGATTTGGGCCACTATAAACGTCACTTTGAAGTTATTTTTAAAGGAAAATTTTTTTTCACTTTCAATGATTATAGTCTATATTTTGGATGACGATGAAAATCTGAACATTTTTGAATTACATAAATCCTTAAAGAAACCCCTTTTTGTATATTAATTTAATTTTACGAAGAATTATATAGTGTTTTTACAAGAAAACGTAGAAAAAATTGTACAAACAATTCAAATATAAATCTTTTGCGAAAAATATATTAAAATTTTGATCACACAATGCTTTAGCGTGTATTTGTTTACTTATTTGTTCGTGTGCATGCATGTACTTGTGTGTGTGTGTGTATAGTGTATTATTTGTTTCAGTTACCTTTTACCTCTGGCACTGTTTTGAAAACTTTTAGACAAGTTCCACCGATGGCAGGGGTGACAGGACAAATACTTTCTACCTCTCTTTTTTACTGTTTGACGATTTGTCGCTAGCGGTTTGGCTCCTGTGGTCGACGAAAGGAATAGCAATGCCACCGGTATCACACCTAAATAGGATTCAGTGCTGTACGTCTCGACGTCTCGAGAGCTATTCATTTCGAAGCCGACGAAGGTTTTTAGTCAACAACAGAAGTACTTTTTATTGCACTATTAAGTCCCGCGCTATCGCTGTGCCCCGTAAAGGTACACGTAGTAACACCAACATATTTTACCGCGTTTGAATTGATGTAAGTTATAAATGAGAGTTATAAATATAAATTTTGTACTGTCGATAGGAAAAAAATAATCCGGAAAATAAACAAGTTCAATTTCGATTGGGAAATAAAAACAATTTGTAAAATCATCTTTCTTATATATTGCATTCTCGTGTTTATTATCCAGTCAATATGGAGAATAAACGCAAGGCAGAAAGATATACTAAGATTATTTGGTGATTTAACTTTTTAATTTTTTCCAATTAATATAATCTTAACGGTTCAGTTGAATAATTCTTGGTTGCTTAGTGTGTAGAAAAAAAGAAAGGTAAAGTTAATCGAACTTAGCTTTCGATTTATGATGTTTTTTATCTCAAGACATACCGTCTTAACGTAATTTTTGAAATTATTTTCATAAACATGAAGTCCATCATGTTTTAATTTTTGAAATCAATTCTTACAAATAAATTGATTTATTTAACAGACGATTAATTTGGTTCGGTTATTTAGTTTTCATTTTGTAATTTTAATAAGTACACTATTAGTATAAATTTACTTGCACAAAATATATGTTTGTATAACTTTTGAATACTTTAATTATAGGTACATTGGTAATTCTCGTATTGAATAAATCGCATTTATTTTGGCTTCTCGATTTGAATTAACGTAATATAATTTTTAAAATTTAATTTCCTTATAAATAATAAAATTTAAACAGTTGAATTTCTTTTTAAAATATTATTTAAAAATGCTATTATTTCATTTAAAGAGGGTATAAAAAAACATAATTAATATAATTCATACTTAATATAATTCAATATTATAATAAAAATAATAATAATAATGTATAATGTAAATTTGCATAATTGCCACGCTAAATTTGATATAATTCTTTAATTCGGTTTGATGCAAATTATATGCGCGTGCAAATAAAATAACACCTGCATATATTATGTATTAAGTGTTCAAATGATATTGAATTTCGTTTTTTATTTTAATTTATATCTTCTACAGCATAAACGACCGCTACAAAATGTTGTAAATCACCCAGGCCACATCCACCACCATGATAGGTGTAAGTCGTATATATCATAATATAATTTATACGTATATATTACACAGTAGCCCGTATTTTACCTCGGGGGAAATTACTGGAGTTGAGAATTTAAATAAACAAAACAAAAACATTGCAAAATATAGCCGATAAGAAGCCGTCGTGAAGAAAGAAGAAAATGGCTCAAAAGGGGTGACACCAAATCGCCATTGGGACTTTGTGTATTGCGTGCAGCTGAAGCAAGATATGGAAAATGTTTTATTGTCATATAAATATTAATATCTTGTAACGTTTGTTGTCGTCGACTCCGGAAAATAACATAGAGCCGTGATAGATTTTGCGTGCAATATCTTTTGTTTATTATAACATAAAATAAATAACAAATACCAGACATAAATGTATAGAAAAAGAAAGTAAAAATGAACAAAAACAGTTCAACAATAGGTATATTGTATTTGTACAATAGGTATATTTATTGTAATTTAAAACACGTCCGTCGGTTTTTTAAAAATTGTCAGTTTTTAAGTTTTTTTATTTTTTGTATCAGTTCATGGAAATAAAACATAAGATTAGGTATCGATTTTATATTGACAAAATACATTTTTATCGGATCTAATTTTGAGTGGTATCGGAGGTATAAAAGCAACACACATTTTTAACGAATAATAACAAATATTATATTAGTACACTAGTGCTCTGCACGGTTCGTTATTTTAAGGACCAGATCTGATTTCAAATTTTACCAGGAGACCGAAGTCAGACCGGACCACACTTAAATGTTTATAAAAGACCAAAATTGGACCGAACCGATGGCTTCATATTTTTAGACCGTACCGGACCGGATGGAATTAAATAACATTAAATAAAGTAGACCATGAACCAGACTATCGAATCGATCTTAGAACATTTTGGACTATTTATGGCCTGATCCATAAGTTTCAGTCTGTATTAGCCCAGATCGTACCATATGATGCGTTTAGTATTACACTGGACCGGACTATCCGACTATAAATAAATATTTACCTAAAGTTGTAGGTTTTTTTTCATTTTATTTGTTTAACATAACAATATCTGTATTTAGATTTTAAGTACCATGATTGGAACCGGACCGGACTAATTGTCATTTACTTTTTTGAAACCGTACCGGACTGAAAATAATGTATTTAATCTGAGGACTGAAACAAACTATTCCTAAAAATTATTGAACCGGACCAAACCAACGGTTCAATAGTTTTTGTATTTTAGGACCGTATTAGACTGGACTGATTAAGACCGGACAATGCAGTGCATTATAGTACACATTTAGTTAGTTTAGTGTTATATGGAAGTTACAATGCAAAATATACATAACACGATGTTGTATGAATAGTTAAAACGATGAAAGTAATATTGTGTACTTAGCGAGAAGAATAAATAATTATATATGTATTCGTATACATATAAATTTCAAACGTATGCCATTAATTTTACGCAAAGTAATTCTATAACAATGGAACATTTTCAATATAAATCGTGAGTATTATATAAACTCGCCAAAACGAGTCTTCTCAAGTTTTCAGTTTTATTACTATGAACTTAATATATTTGTAAAGTCCATTAAAACACTGGGAACGATTGCATTTTTAATGCGAGTATTCATTAGATTACGAAGTACAAAAATAAATCTTTATAGTCCACGTTTTAAATTATATTTTACATATTTATTGAATACGAAACGAGATTTCGGGAAATGACTTATCATAAAATGTACATTATGAGTTAACGAGTAATTAACTTTAAGCGCTCGTAATATAGTAATTTATTTGAAATCTTACAAACTGCAATTTCTGATCAATTGACTTCCGTTATGATGACGAGTTGTCAAAGATTTGAAACACAATAATGCATGAAATAATTTTCAATTACGCATAAACACCGATGAAAATATGCTGTGCTGTCGAATAGCTTCCTGGAATTAACATAAAGTTACCAATCAATACCGTTGAAATGTTCTCGTTGTTTGTTGAATACCACAAGTTCCAGTTTCAAAGTTTAAATGTCATAACGGTTTCAACACGTAATTGGAAATCTATAACCGATGATTAACACGAAAATTGTGCAATAATAAATTACAAAAATTGTTTCCTCGATACTGAAAATACAAATTAACTGTTGAACATTTAAATTAACATATTATATTTATAATTATTATTATTATTATTATGATTCTTATGATAGAAAAACGAATAGGGGTTGTTTTTTTTATTTGAAATATTACTCCCGTCGATAATAATCTGCCAATAAATATCATAACCGTGCGCAAGTGTACTCATCATGCAAACAATTCAGAGTCCGAGAGAGAAAAAAAGTTTAATCTTTGAAAAACTTCCTTGTATACATATTGTAAAACTTATTTATGTTGCAATATTCTTTTGAGATGATAAAATTACAAAAAAAAAAAAAAAATGGTGTATTCCCATGAAGTGTCAAAAGTTTTGTATCATTATTTTATTTTATGAACTGGATAACGAATCATCTTTTCAGTTGTTTTTCCACTTCGAACTCGAATATTCTAATATTTCCCCGAGAGTATTACAATTGTACATGTTCGTCCTGCGATTGGCTGGAAAAGGCGTTTTAAACTTTCTCATAACGGAAAATGCAATTACCGGGAGAAAACGAATATTAGGTCCGTTATTGTTACAAGTTTGAATTGATAACAAACACGATGTGCGCTCGATCGTGTGGATATACATGTATAATACAGCTCTGGACTATTAGTCGAGAAGGTAAAAGAAGAAAAAAAAAATCTTTCGCCGAGTGTTGCGCGTAGAGGGATGAGGACGCGTGTACTTCAGTTTTTCCTGCAAAATTATTCCGGTATTTATTGTCGGCTGACAACTATATAGTAGAAAACTATGCAATGTATTCGCAAAATTCCCTTCGGCGACTTCGCTTGTAATTTTTCCGACTTTTCGTAACGGCACTGTAGTTTTCTGCGGACCCGTTGAAAGTCTGTTAATTTAAACTTATTTGCAACTGCGTGGACTGTTGCATTTTTTACTTTTAATACGTACGATAAGTGATTTTTTCTCGTACCTACTCGAACGTTTTATTTTTTCCCAAAAAAAAAAAAAAATCATATTCTACAAAACGTTATGAACTCCACTTGCAATGCAGTAGTTGCACATCACTATCACATTTTTAATAAAGTTATATTTATTTTCAAAAGCAGCATATAATAATATATACCCGAGCGTAATTCTAAGTAGATTAATTTCTTGAGACATTTTCGATGCATCAAAATCGAACTTCGAACCATATACCAGTTGGTCATACCACGATACGTATGAGCGTACAGTGATACTATGAAAAAACATAGTACATTTCAGCATTAGATTTTCAAAAATTAGAATTTAAATAAATCCGTAGGAACGGAAAATATAAAAAGCGTACTTGAAATATTAATAATAACAACACTATTGAAAAAAATATTTTCATATTTTCGATGCGATATTATTCAATCAGCCGTTGACAGTGGTGGTTGCTGATGAAATAATAATTATAATAACAACACTGATACCACCCACCTAATGTATATTACTGTTTGCGACGGGAAAAATTATAAATAAAAGTCGAAAATATTAAGTAAGTAGAATATATCAAAATCAATTAACCGTGAAAGATTCAACGGTGTAGGCCCATTTTTATTTTGGTAACATTTCGCACTACATAAACGATGGAACTGAATTTACTAGGTTTGCAAATGTGAATGCCATATAATAGTTATAAATCTTGATGCTGTGTATTATGACCTTACTATTATTATTATTATTATTAATATTATTAATATATAAAACTTTGTATTTGATCAAACGGCTAAATATGTAAATTACGGTCAACTTGCATTATACGTTGTTTGGAAACTTATTTTCCGTACTCAAAAATTATGATGTATTATTATTACTATATATTGTCCAGCGACATAAAATTCGTATGCAACCAATTATTAATGGTTTCCTTAGTAGAGATATTTGTTGATTGTAATACGGTTTCTCAGTTTTAGTTTATTAAAATCACCGACATATTACAATGTACATAGATTATAGATATGATATATATGCGAGAAATAGTCGTTTATTTTCATAATGATCCTTTTTACTCTTCTTCTTTTTTTATTTTTATAAATGAGATGGTAATGCCGAACGAATGAAATTCATAAACGATTCGACCGAACATTTTGTAGCGTAGGTCTTCCTCGTTGTAATTTCGACATTTATGTGTTAGTGTATTTTTGTCGTTTCTGAATAATTTTTAACTCTCCCTTTTCTGTTGTCGTTTGTCAATAAGACACCATAATAGTTTCTTCACATTCTGACACAAAAAAATAGAGATAAATAGTTCCGTCATTTATTATTTCATTCAATTATACCGTCTAATATTCGGTGTTGGTGAGTTGCGACCCGGGCTTATGAGAGGTACGTACGAATTGCGACCATACAATAACGTATATATTAAATATTAATAGTTATAAACATTACAATATAAATATGCCAACATTACGTATTTTTTAGTATTATCGTATATAAATATTTTTTATTTCAATAATATCATATAATATAATAATGATATTTTTTTTGCGTTTCTAGAATATAATATATATTAATAATAATGTTAAAAAAATATATATATATAAAACTATTGTTAATATTAATAACATTGATTTGCATTTCTAGAAACCGATACATTGCCAATAGGTACATAGGTAATAATAATTACTCGAGCCGCAACTTACCTACGGCTAAAATATTGTCGGCCGGAATTCACCGATCTCCAACACCGGAAACGACACGTCGGGCTGCGACTCACCCACAGACATGGGCGCCCGTAGGAAATTTATTAAGGGGAGGCATGGTTAAATCAAAAACCTAAAAGTATATTAAAAAGTGTATTTTTAGCAAACAATAAAATATGTCAGAATTATATACACTTAAGTCGATATTAAATAAAAACTGAAATCTTTGCAATTGTTCAATTGCAAACCTTTATATTAACTGTTCAATTAATTTTTTCCAGGGGGGGATTTGTTACGTGAATATCATAGCTTTATAATGCTAATATTATTTTAAACTTAAAAAAATATTTATAATCTCTAATACAAAATATTAAGTAAATTCTATTTTCTAGTAATATATAGTTTATAAAAATATTTCGTAGTAGAAGCAATTCACTTACACCTAAAAAATAGTTTAAATTGTTTGCATTTTTTAAAAAAATTCCTGTATAATTTGAATACATTTCTAGACTAATTACGATTGAGACAATGTCTGACATTTTTGGGTAAAGAAACGGAGAATATATAGATATTACAGATAATTTGAAGAGATAATAAGATAATTTGGTTTGATAATTTAACGAATAATCTCTCATAAAAGTATTTGGAAATTGCAGTGTCTGTGAGGAGTAGTATTTTTTTTTTGTGGAGGGATTCTTTCGTAATAAAACAAGGAGCTCCCTTTATGGTTCTGAGACTAGACTTGATGCATCGGAATTGACGTTTAAATGGTCTGCGAGGCAAGAAGAATCGAACACTACTTAATTGTTGCAATTAAGAAGATTGAAAGACATAGCTGCTCTAAAGAAAAAGGCAACTCTAAAGCAAACTAAAATATCATAATTTTTCAAAATAAAATAAATAATGTGCCATGTTGGTTTTTATTTTAATTTTATATTATGTTACATATTATAATTAAAGCTTATTTTGTTTAACTTGTTTACAAGTTTTAGGAGGAATGCGTTATTCTAGACAAAACAAGTAGAGGGATGAAAACTGTAAATACAAAAAAGTAGAGATATGCCATCCCTCCGTATCCCCCTCCACTTCGAGCACTGCTGTTATGGATATTGTTAAATTGAGATATCATTCCGGTTTGACTTCTGGTTTTTACCGTTGGGTTTAATAAATTGCACAGTAGCAGTAAATTGAACGAATATTAAAACGGTAATAAGTCGCAAATAGATAAATAAAATTAAATTCTGTAAACGTTAAAATTATTTTTTTCAGTATGTTCATAAATTCTCGTTATTGAAAATAGGTATTGCCATTTGAAAATCGAAAGTTGATGGAGTTTTATCAAATAAGGGAGGAAGTTAAAGTTATTAAAATTATAATGCAGTGTAAAATAGTAAAACCTAAAAAGTTTTAAAAAAAAATTATTTTAAAAATCCTAATACTTCCCATGATATTAACTGGTTCACGATAAAAAAAATCACCCTGTATATAATATATACAGCTTGACAGCATTAGGTTTAACCACGGTTTATCTTTATTACGTGATCCAAGACAAAATAGTACAAAATTACATTATTGATTATTTAGTATTATTATATTATAAAGGTTATTATTATACCCATAACGATAATAATTTCTTTCTTTTCGCTATTAATGTGTTCACTGTTAAAACATTTCGCGATTTTTATTTTCGCTATTTTACTTTCGCGATTTGTACTTTCGCGATTTTCACATGGACTGGTAAAAGTATTTTAAAGTTTTAAAAACAAATATTATACATAACTCATCCACACGATGAATCTTGTGTTGTTAAATATTTCAAATTAATCAGTATTGTCCCTTTTTAGTCAATTTCGCATATTAACCGTTAATTTTGAATAATTTATATTATAAGATTAAACTATATGAAAATGTATACTATATTACAATTTACATTACAATATAAATTGTAATCAGTATGATTATATAATAAAATATAATCAAATTACGTGTTCGTATACTCGTAAATGATATAAAGTATACGAGATTGCATCCCGTATTGGTTACCAAGAGTAAATAATTCATATATTATTTACTTAAATCGTACAACTACCACCACGCAGGGGACGGTAGTAGTGCCCTTTTTCATTAGTTATTGATTACCAATATTATTGTGTTATATCTCTCGGTACTCGCTGATCAACGTGTGTTTATCTGGTCGCAACTATACTAAAACCACCTCAGCATCCTTCCGATTTGTATATTTGTCGTATTCGATGTGAACTTGGGTGTTCCTTATTTATAGAAGTTAATTTTCTTTTTTTGAATTTTTACCGAGACGTCCTTGATTATTTTTTTTCTGTAATAATAAATATTAAATATAATATTATTTATAAAATTGGTATTCATTTCTGTTTTTTTGTTTATTATGAAATAATGATGTAAAAACGAGCATAAAAAATTAGCTATAATATTATTAATAATGATATTATTTGGAAGTACGTTTGTGGTTAAATGTAAAGAATATAGAAGTTATAAATGCAATAAAACATTATTATTCTTGAAAAAACTTTATGTGCTTGAATCGATATGCCGTATAGATGTACCATTAGAATGGTTTCTTAAAATAAAAAAAATTCAAGTTATTTGTTGTGAAACAATTGACTCAAATATGAAAAGAATGTTAGAGCATGTATTATTTTAGAAGAAAATCTTGAAAAAGAATCTTCTTTATTTAACTTGTAGAAATCATATATTTGAAATCATTCTTAGAGATGTATTTGATAAAATTATAGCTTAATCTATAGGCCCAATAGTATCATTATTTAAAAAATGTCAGCGAATATTGTTTCAAATAAAGTCTTAAATTATAAAATGAGGCAATTAAGAATAATTTATGAGGCTCTAGTTAAATGATGAAGAAGAATATATTATTACTGATTGCTTAGAGAGAATAAATGAATATTAACCAGGAGAAAACTATTTTGAACTTATAAATTTATGAATTATTTTTCTTGGTGGTAAATTTTACAATGGTAGAACAGTTCGATCTTTTGGTGCTTTTAATTACGCCCAATAGATCGCAAAAGCGATTTATTGCTTAAAAATATTTCTGTTTAGAAATGAATTTTATTTGACAACAAATGAACAGATCAGAATTCATAATGTTTTTATTTTTCTTGGACAAGTTCATATACGTTTTTGGTTTTCTGCAACAAGTTCCATTGAAGCTTCTCATTTTGATTTATAATTTTCAAAAAAGCTTTATGCTTTAAGGAATTAATAAAGAAATAAATGAAATTTGAATAAAAAAATAAAAATGTATCAATCATTTGTAGAATTTGTAACCTGAAAATTCTGTTTTGGCTTTTTTGATGATAATATACAAATTCAGATAAAAAAAAATTTGATGGTAAAATCAATAAATAATAATACTGAATAATTTTAAAAACGTCGAACATGAATGAATTTATTTATCCAAATTTTTCGCACTTTTGCAAGTGGTTTGATATGAAAATACATTTTTGAAATGAAGATTTAAATATCTGGAATTTTATTTATGAATAAAAATATTCTAAAATAGAGGTAAAAATGTATAAGTAGTCAATGGCAGTGCAAAAACATCAGGTAAACTCATCGAAGATTGTAATTTTATAATTACTATGAACGAGAACCAAAAACCATTTCTGCTTTAAATACTAAACAACTTTCGTAAACGCTACTCATGTTCAATAAAAGTTATTTAATAGTTACAAATTTATGAAATAAATTCTATGAATGGCAAAATAATATAAACAATATTATTATATTGTATTAGTTTTAAATTTCCTATTGTATTTAACATTTCACGTAGGTACCACATAATATTTTAATTTTAATTGTGCTCATGATGTAAAATATCACAAAAATATTCATTACTATTTGTTATATACACTGATAAATATCAAAATACTACTAAAGCTTTAATAATTTTAATGATATTTTGTAAATAAATTATACATCGTATAATAAAATTATTTCTTGGAAGCAATTCTCATATTTCTTGCTCTGCATTTTAGAATGAACAAACACATTACCAAATGTTGTAAGTATTGTTTTTTTATGATTCTTATAAATATTTAAGGGCGTCTCGGTAAAAATATTTACTTTTAAAAATAAAAACCACCCTTATGTGTGTATATCAATTTATCAAAGTCACTTTGATGAACAACGCATACGATGAGAACTGACTAAGTATGTTGACGAAAATTGCTTACCATACAACACATTGGGTTGAATGATTTGATATTTATTTATTTTATTTTTAATCAACCTACTTTTATAGTGATTATTCCTGTAGTCACTTACGTATGGGTATCGCAATATTGTTTTGAACAAAAATGTGTGTAATATTTCTCTTTGTTATAAATAAAAAGAGAAATTAAATCTCATTTTCTCAGATTTTAGTTTATTTTTATTTTACAATCACGTTTTTTTAGTACCATAAAATGCATTCATCTTATTAAACTGTACAGAATTAAATACACACAAGTTCACGACAAATTATTATAGATATGATTTCCATACGTAAGACTATATCAAATTTTCAGTATCTGAATCCTTGCTGCATATTCGTAGTAGAAATTATAATTTTATTGATACCAATAATGAATATCACGAAAGAAAGAAAGATTTTGAAATTACAAAGACCGATTGCGAATAACACGTGAATTTTTCTGATCTTTAACGTCGTATTATATTATATGTAGTTCGAAACACAGCAACGTTTAACCCTCTCGTTTTCAGACAAACATTATTATCGATTTAGTCATCTGAACACTACGTTCTGCAATGCTAAACCGATGAGAACATAATAGTGTTTCTAACGTGGTACACAATTGGCATTTTTCACTCTTCACATGGTTTTATACACATTTCAATGAAATGAAAAAAATAAAAACCGTACTCGTGTAACAGATATTTGAATGCATATACATTGCAGTAGTATTTTTCTAACATAAAGAAATATTTTCGAGGATATCAGGTGTAATAATTCTGTTAGCCATTAATGTGGTAGTTGTTTTAATTGTGTGGAATACTAGTGTTTATCTGATGAATTTAAAGGTCGAATTCCACAGCTAAAAAAGCATTTAAGTCTGTATGATAAAATTAATTTAATTCGAATTTTATTTACCGAAAAATTAAAAATATATCGTTGTGAAATTTGCATCGTAGCGGATGATTGCCAACCTAACACAGAGGCGGAAAACACCACATATGGAAAGCGTGTGAGGGTGTATGTGTTTGTGTGTGTGTGCATGCGTGCAAGTGAGTATAGATGCATGCGCTAATCCCTTTTCAGATAAAACTGTCGAGTTTGTCAGATGCGAGGATGAAGAATGGTAAGCATGTCCACATCGATATAATTTTAACATGGCAACCACGGTGAATCGTTAACTTCCATCTAACCACACTAAAAACGGTCACGTCGTGTATGTCAATAAATTTACACGCGCGAACACATCGTGTGGTACCTACGTAACAAAATAAATGTCTATCGATATGACGAAAAATGTTCGTACGCGATCGAAAAACTTTTCTTCGACTGTGTATGAAAATGATATTCTTTCGAAATCCGGAATTTTTTACAAAGTAAAAAATAATGTTTAAAGTCGTTTTTCGCCGGAAATTTTGTTGGTTTTTCTCTGTTGTCAATATCAAAATACATCGATTTCATTTTTTTCTGTTCAATTAAATATACCTAGTTAAAAAGAAGTATTTATATTTTGATTCTTATAAATATAATCACACACACACACACACACACACACACACACACACATACACACTCACAGAATAGTTTAATTAAATATATTAAAATAAAACAGTTTGTTAATGGTATTATTTTTTATTTGGTATAAAATTAAATAAAAATAAAAGTTTGACTAGTTCAATAATAATACATTTTTGAATATTGATTAACTATTCTATAGTTTAAAAACTATACAGTACAAAACATGCAATTATATAAATAAACATGGAATAAAAATACATATCGAGTCTATAAAATGTTGTGGATGTATCAAGTAAAAAAATAAGAATTTAACAAAAGGTATTCGATACAACAACGATAGTATAAATTAATAAAATATTATTGTTATCATTTACACTAGTTTATATTAAGTTATCTTATATTTAAATTTTATATATTTTAGTTTTAACAGTAGAAATTGTAATATTACAAAAAAATAAATGAATATTTTAAATATAAAGTATCAAAGATTTTAAATCATAAGTTATTTGAAACGCGTGTTTTCGGTTAAATGGAACATGAATTATAAATGTTTTTTAATTTAAATAAACTATAACGATGACGCCTACAAATCTTGTGGAATCTGAATGTTTTTACTCGAGTCAATGTTGTTTTTTATAATTCGCTTCATAGTGAATATCATTAAATTGTATAATTTGCTAAGCTGCCAAATATTTTTATTCTAACATCATTCTTCATAAAAAGAAAAAAAAAACAGAAATTTTAAAATCGTAGGTCAGCGTTGGTATGTACAGATTACATAACAAATTATCTGCCAGTATATGCTTGTTTTTTTTGTTTGTGTTTTGGTAGTAACTCAAAACAAAAATAGGTTCTCAGTTTAAACGCTAAATTTGAAAATGTCTACAAAATAATGCAGTTGGAGTAATAGTAGTAGTATTAGTTGTAGTAACAATTTATAATTATGCGTATTGCAAAAATAATAATCATAGTAATATATAATATACGAAAATTCGATAACGAGGACGGTAACAACGTCGGGATATTGTTAGTTGTTACACTAGTTGCTCGCTCGCTACGTAGCCGTGGTGGTGGTTGCGTCAATGGTGCTATACCTACCATTAATGCTTTCTCCATTCAGAATTTTATTTATCAGTATTGGAGAAACACCGGCACAAAGTCAGTGCGTTAATATCACGTCTCAGTCGAACATAAATCAAATGGAAAACATTGTAGTAGAAATTTTTATTTATCTTATTATTATCTTTATCGAGGTCCTCCTCTTAACACTCTGCCACCACTGAGCGCCCCCGAGAACGTGAAAATTGATTAATACACACTCACCTCCGGGTAAATATGTGTGAGCGCGTAACATCGCTGCATCAATACATGTATATGCGTCCGTATGGGTGTGTGTGTGTGTGTGTGTGTGTGTGTGTGTGTGTGTGTGTGTGTGTGTATGTGTATGTGTGTAAATGTAACTTATGAAGACGGTGACTGTCGTAATATATTCAGAATTTATGCAGTGGCGGCCACTTTCCGACCTCGTTCCCGCAGTCTATGGAGCCGTTTCGCATGGAAACCAATACTATTATCGTCATTGCACCGCGTGGACAGGTACTTAATGTGAGCTTACATGATATTATAAGTAATGAAAGTTAAATTAACGCAGTTTCACGTGTCTTATTTTTCACTCTCTTTCTCTGCCGACCCAACCTATCAAAACGCGGTCGACGCAATACTCGCGAGGTATGTTGGAAGTTTGAAACATACCGATGGTGGAAGATAATTGAAGAAAATAAAAACTATAACGTTTAGTGAACATAATTACATTTTACTCGGCATAAATTGTCCGCGGCCGAAAATATACTCAATATCACATAGTACGTGTGAAAGATGACATCTGACAAAAAAATAGGTCAATCGATGCGTGGTGGTCAAAGTATTGGACGAATAAGTGAAACGTTATAACCAAAAATGTCTTCAAAGATGAACGTGTACTCATATGTTTGTCTACCAGCCGTATCTTTGTGTTTTCACTAAAACAACTATTTTTTTATCACTTTCCAGGAATATACTTAAGCCGATTGGCTTGTTTTCGAGCGAGATACATTTATTTCACAATGATCCGATAATGTTAGTCGATGAATCGATGTTTTAATATCAAATAAATTTCCTATAGGCTTTAAAATCGATTAAAAAAAATATAAAACAGTCTCGATTCTCATTCCAAAATTGTAACGCGGAGAAAAGAACGCCGAGCAATGCGGTAAGGTTTGAGTTTATTTTTTTCGATTCGATGCCTAGTGATTCGAGTGTTGTTATTGCGGAACGCAAAGTCCACCGAAACGCAATGGAAGTTCGACCCTCGCGGTCGTGCAATTATATCGGGACACGTATCTGACGGTGAACGTCGACGGTGCCGCGATAATGTGTTGCGAAGTCACGTTCGTGCTCGATACGGCTGACGTGGTAGGCATATGTAGGCACGAGACAGCGGTGGCAGGTAAGCTGAGTCGACGGGGGGGAAAGTTGTTTTGCAACGCGGTTGGTGTGTTCGGGTGAAATACAATAATATCCGTTGCAATGTTTTGCGCGATAACGAATACACTGTGTCGCGCGTCCGGGTGGGGGGGGGGGGGCTTACGGCTTTGGCGAGATGGAGTGAATATCGAAAAAAAAATCATCCCTACTGCCCCGCGGTGGTCTGCCGGCGTTGTTTTCTGCTCTCGTAACTACTCGCGCGCACGATGAGTGCATCGCAAAGATTATCCGTGCGGGCCGCGTTCCGTTCGATAGCGACGAAATAAAACGGAATCATAAAACCTGAGCCGAAAGGGAGGTTTTCAGATTGCTGCCGATGTTATTATTATTATTATGTACGTCGAAAATGATTATTTCTCCTTTATATTCCGCGCGTAGCAATTCGTATCACCGTATTTGTTTTCAATGTCCACCCCCTCAACCCTTATATCCCTTATATACCGCAACCGCCAGGTCCCCTAACTGCAGTCAAAGCCACCGCGTTGGCAGTTTTTTTTTTATTTCAGTTTCATGATTTTTATTCGCGTCGTCAAAAGACTGCGGGTGTTATGTGTCACACGAGTAATGAAAAAATATTACGGTTTCCGTTGGATTTGTGCATGGTATGTTCGTCGTGCGAAACAAAATGAATTGTATCGCGCGTCCCGTATTATTGTAAAACAACGGGGATTCGGTGGTATTGTTACGTTTACTTTAAATACGTTTGCGCGTCGTCGTTTTTTTTATTTTTTTTACCATCTTGTTTGTCCAGGGGATGCTAATGCGTGGGTAATAACGGATTGAGATACGGCGATTCGTGTGCATCCCTTACGCAAACGCAATAACAACGTTAGAGTACTAGCGATGGAGTTCATTGCATTATTTATATACAAAGTGACTTTGTAAGTATGCATATCTAATTTTCAAACTATGCACAATTTCAAATTATGGTTAGTCGAAAATGTACTACGTATACCACAAAAAACATTATTTTCCTATGCGTATATATATATACTCTAAAGGTATAACGATTTTGATTTTTTGTACTAATTAAGAAGTGTCCTGTGACGATATTGATATATCATACAGTCCATCGTGAGCGTGTTTAAAAAAATCATTCTGTACATAATACAAAAGATGACTCGTAATTCTTGTTACGACCAAATTTGGTTTAAACCAAGGCTTTGCACCCGAATAATTTTTTCGGGTTTCGGATTTCGGGTGTTGAATATATTCGAGTGTTCAAACACCGCAGTATAACATTTAAACAAACGTTTAGGTGTTAATAACTGTTATTATTCGGGTTAATATTGGTTAATACGGGTGTTAAGTAGTCAATGAAAAATATTATTTCTCATTGGTGAAGGGTGGTGAGCCCCCTTCCACTAATGAAATATTTATATTTTTTGTTACCTGCTTATGTAATAAAATATAAATTTCTTATACAACTGTGCAACAGTTTTTTAGGCCTAACTATTATTATGATAATCTCAAGCAATGGTGTAACTACGATTTATTTCAGGGAAGAGAGGGTTATTTTGTACGTGTATGAAGCTTATAAATTATAATATCTATTAAGATTAAAAATACTAACACTATGTCCTACTCCTAGTTAATGCAGGCATATCGCATGCGACAAAAAACAAACTATTTTGTATTCTGCGTTTGTGTTTATGGCATAGGCGAAAATCGGGGGGGGAGCTTGAGGAGACTAAGCCCCCCAAAAATATAAAGTACAGGTCTTAGCCCCTAGCCCTAAAAATTGTTAAGTGACTAAAAATACAATAATTATTATAATTGTAAAATGCATTTTTAATTACTGAATTAAAAAAAAATATTCTGTGATAAAAATTAAATCAAATTTGTAAGATTTTACAAACTTCTTGTTATGACTTGGAACGATCACAATTAATTGAATATTTATAATATGTAATAATACCCGTATAGGTTGTTTAATGTAATTAATTAATAATATCTGTTTAGAATACCTACTCCAAAAATGTTTAAGATAAGGCACCTAATTGTTTTTTTGTTTAAATTTTTGATTAAAAATTTCAAATTGTCAAATTTCGTAAATTGTCTAGTTGAAATAATTAATTGCGCACAGTGGTATCTATAGGTATAATAATAAGCAAATAATGCTCAGCCCCCACAAATTTCACCAAATGTCCGTTTATGGTTTGTGGTGTATGCACAGTGTGCACTGCATACGCTAAAAACGCACTAGCTAATACAAAAATAATAATGATTTGTACTTATGAATATTACGATGAAATTAATACACCAACAAAAATTGACAATTGACGACGTAGACATGTGTACTACACACCGTATACTGAACAAATACGAATAACGGGAACAACAATTTAGGTAATCAAACGCGAAACATCAGTTCTATTTCAGACTTATAGTATTGTAATAAATAACGACTCAGTGATTCGTAGAAGACCTATTACCTATTAAATTATAATAAATAATACGAAGTATCCGCTTGGAATAATTTAAAATTTAGTATCCCAGTTGTTTACACTTGAAAATTCAACATACCATACTATTCATGCACAACTGTCAATATGATGTACTGCTATTGTCTTTATTTAGATAAATTTAGATTAATTAACAATATTGTATTTTATTTGTGTAATTATTCCTGTGAATAATAATTTTACTATTAAACAACTAATGACAAAATTGAAATAACCACAAAAATACATACAAAATGATATACCACATAAAGATTGTAAAATAAAAAATGATTTGAGTTTTGGTTAATTCGGGTGTTTAAAAAAAATCATTCGGGTTATATGGGTTTAGGTGTTTGATTTTTTAAGAGTTTTATGGGGTATACGGGTCCATACCTCAGACCAAAACAGTCTCAATTCGACGTAACGTGATGGGTTCGATAAGTGTACGAAAGTGCCGAAATTATTTTTGTGCCTATCATCTGTTACTGTATTGTTATTACAGTTATTGCGTTTGCCGGAGTGGTGTTTTCATCACTACCATTCATAATACCTAAAATTTATCATTATGACAGAGGGACGATTATTATTATTTATGTCAGATATTTCTCATCACTATTAATGTTATATTCGATGTATAATGGAGAACTAATTCCTGTTAAAATGAAACATTATTTGTCATTTTTACAAAAAATTTTTTGCTAATATTCTGATCAGCGTATGCATTTAACCCTGACTTTTTAGTCACCTAGAATAATATTCGAAAATATATCCATTGGATTTCTTGAGCGATTAAAATTACGACAGAAATGCGCAGTGTTATAAACTATGCGACCGGATCTCACGACGCCGTCGAGTCAAACGTGTTCATTTTTAAGATATTCGTTTGCAAATAAAGATCTACGAACATTTTCGTTGAATCAAATAATAAAATATCATATAGGTCGAACCAAAATAACAAATACTGGTCGGAAACAGGTAAAGCAATTAGAATGTTCACGGAAACAACAAAATGCAACACATTTCTTAGCCATGGATTGTATTCTTACGCATTTGAATATAGAAATAATACAAAAAAAAAAAACCGATTCTAGAAAGTTTCAGTTAATTTATTTATAAAATAATAATGTTTAAATGTAAGGTTCAGTCGCGACCTACCTCTCGTCGTTAACGGTCGTCTTATCGCCAGTTACCGCATTAAAGTCGCGTTCTTTTTTCGTGTTCTATTAAAATATTCCAATTATGCCGTTGCCGGCTAGCGGCAACGGCCGCCTTCTCGGGCAAAAAACTGGACAAGGTAAAGTTAAATCTGCGCTCGCTTCTACTCATCATGATGATTCAAATTTCACCTCTGTCACATACAAAAAGAACAAAAAATCTTCAATCACGCTCAACGAACCAGTTTCACCAAACCTTCAACACATCATAACTAATCATCCCGTTCTCAATATAAACAACGAAGATAAATTCACATATGATAACTCCATGGCTACGTGCGACACTCTCGACGATAATAGTATTATCGATAACGACGTAATTAGCTCTTCACCAAAACCCGATCAAGTTATTACTAACACTACCTCGTCTCGTTCTACATTACCTGTTGCCACACAAACGAAACTTATTACTGATCAACACCTCAAACACTTTGAGTCCAACTTCGAAGGTACACCGGTAATTATCATTGAGTTACACGATACTAATACTTCCACCTGGCACCCGTTAAAGTGGGCTAAATTGCTTAGTACAAACTTTTTTGGTATTAATAATATTAAACCAAATGGTCACAAAAAAGTAAAAGTAACATTCGATTCGACTTATCACGCTAATATTTGCCTCGTTTCGCCTCTCCTAGCTGAACACAATTTATCGGCCTTCATACCCTCAACCCTAATATTTTCGTACGGAGTTATCAAATTGGATACCTCCTTCTCAGAGGAGGATTTTTTGGAAGGCGCAAAATGTGTTGTACCCATCATTGGATTCAAACGTATTGTCGTCCACAGGGACGGTAACCCCACCCCTACCCGCATTGTGGAAATTAAATTTCTGTCTACCAAAATTCCGAAATCCCTTTCAATTTTCAACGTCCTCTTCGATGTCTCGCCTAGCGTTCGTTCGCCTCTTCAGTGCAACAAATGTCTTCGGTTTGGACACACCCACAAATTTTGTCGTAGCAGTCCAAGATGTAGTCATTGTGGAGAAAACAAGCACTCCATCGACCAATGTCCGTCCGTACAAGCCACTGATCCTCGCTGCCTTTTCTGTCACCTCCCTCATCTCGCCACCGATCGCAGCTGTCAAGAATGGGATTTCCAACGTGACATCAAAAAGATCATGGCCACCGAAAACATCTCTTTCCGCGATGCCATCAACTTCAAAAAACATAATCAGGTCTCTTCAGCTTTTAGCTATTCTAATATTGTTAATAAACAGCCTATGGTTTCTTCTAAAAATATAATCACCCCTCCCCCACAACCTAATCATCAACACTCGCCCAATGTTACTGAAACCAACTACACGCATCTCTACTCTCCAAGAACTTCAAGACACCATTCCCCTCCCCGGGCTGTTAAACATTTTAAACTTCCCACCCAAAAGAACTTTTCCCTTCCCAATGGCTCATTTTTGGAATACGTTCATAATAACCACTCGATAAATGAACCTCCAAATCAAAATAATGACTTCACATGGGTAAATACTCTTGCAACCAATTTAACACAATCATTAATTAATGCTCCTCTCAATTCCCAAACAACTAGTTCTCTTCAAAACCTAATCGAATCTTCTCTTCTCGCTCTCTTAGCTTTACCTGGTTTTCCTACTATATCTTTACCCTAACTAATCTCAGTTCCAAATCACCCCACTTCCTTTCGTACATTTTAATATACAAATTCTAATCTCAAAAACAATCCAATGGTTTTAATCAATATTTTACAATGGAATGTCCGTAGCCTTCCTGCCCGATCTCCCTCCATTCAGAAACTTCTGGCTGACTCTAAATGCTCCATAGCATTATTATCCGAGACCTGGCTTCTCCCAACCAGGAATTTTCAAATTCCACACTTCAATCTTTTTAGAGCCGACCGTGCTGATGGTTATGGTGGCTCTACAATTATGACACATGTCTCACTTAACGTCCGCGAAATAGATATTAATGCAACCCTCAAACAATCCTTTTCCAATCATAAAATAGATATTATTGGTGTCGAAGTTCTGAATCTCAAAAACCTCCCCACTATTTCTTTCTGGTCATGCTACATCCCCAATGATTCCAATATTTCCTTAGCACTGTGGGAATCCTTATTCCAACTAACCTGTAATAATAGTTTCATCGTAGGCGACTTTAACGCCCATCATCCTGCGTGGGGTTCATCCTTCGCTTCCAGACGTGGCAACTTGATCTACAATACCATCAATTCCTTAGGTCTTTCTATTCTTAACACAGGCACCGCCACCCACCTAGGTAGACCAAACTGTCCCAATTCTTCTATAGACATTTCTTTCTGTTCTCCTAATCTAGTGTGGTCCTCATCCTGGTCAACCCAGGCGGACCCTCATGGTAGTGACCACTTCCCTATACTTATTTCTCTATCCGCAAACGGTAACACCGCCTCCAATATTCCTAGAACTTCCACTCCGAACGACGTAACTTCTCCATCTACACCCAAGGAATTCAATTTTAATAGAGCCGATTGGAACTTATTTTCCGACTTAATTAACCACAAAGTTACGAATTTTGATAACTCATTGAGCCCAATCGAAGCTTACAACTTGTTTGTCCAAATAATTTTAGACTCCGCCAATCAGTCTATCCAACGCAACCACATACACAACAATCTTTATCCTCCTTCTCCTCCATGGTGGGACTCCACCTGCACCCAAGCTGTCAAAAATCGCAATAAGCTATTTAAAATATACCGCCGCTCTGGCGCCATTCACGACTTTTATAGATATAATAACGCTTGTTCCCATACTACTCGGTTACTTAAATCAAAGAAATCGAACGCCTGGAAATTACTTTGTAACAACCTCAATCCTTCCTCTTCCATCACGTCACTGTGGAAAACCGCCAAACGTTTTCGGAATTGCATTCACCCACTCACCCGTCCACATAACGATGTATGGTTTAATGACTTCTGTACAAAAGTTGCACCTTGCTATGTTCCCTCGGAATCTGAAACTACCTCCAATCTTTCAGTCAACCACTCGCACCCACCTTCTTCTCATTGTCTAAGTTTACCGCTAACCATAAATGAACTTAACACTGCAATTTTTTCGCGAAAAAACCGCCGCCTCTGGCATTGATTGTATATCCCCTCTTATGTTAAAACATCTACCCACCAATGCATTAGGAATTTTACTCAAAATACTTAATAATTTAATTGATTTTAATATAATCCCCTTATCCTGGACCGAATACAAGGTAATTCCTATTCCAAAACCTCATTCGAATAATTCATTTCGCCCGATTGCTTTATCTTCTTCGCTCTGTAAAGTTGTCGAACACATTTTTAAAAATAGACTAGACTGGTGGTTAGAGTCTAACTCAATTCTTTCTGATAATCTGTATGCTTTCAGACGAGGTAGGGGCACCACAGACTGCCTTGCCAACTTTATTGGTGACATTTATCAGTCTTTCAATAACAGAGATTACCTTGTTGCCACCTTTATTGATATTCGCGGTGCCTTTGACACCGTAAACATTCCTCTTTTAATCTCCCGCCTAATTGCACTAAATCTCCCACTCTCCTTCACTAATTTTATTTTTCGCCTTTTCTCTCATAGAACCTTACATTTTCTCTCCCCCCTTTGGCACTACCAACACACGTACGACAACTACTGGTCTTCCACAAGGCAGCTGTCTGAGCCCAATTCTATTTAACATTTACATGTGCTTTATTACCAATCGCCTTATTTCTCCCAGTCACAACTGTCTTGTATACGCCGACGATATAGTTATTTATTCCCACAACAGACAAATCAACCTTGCTATCGCCTCCCTTAACGATGCTTTACGCTCTTTACATAATGTTCTATCCTCTTCCTTCTTCTCAATAGCTCCTGAAAAATGTAAGTCCTTAATCTTCTCCAGACGACGTTACCTCCAATGTGACGCCACAACAATAGATGGTTACACAATCCCCTTTGTTCCTAATCATACATATTTAGGTCTAAATATGGACCCTAAACTTCGTTGGTCTCCTCATCTTAATGATTTAACTATTTTTGCCACCAGCTGGTCAAACTTTCTCAGATCCGTGTCTAATACTTGGTGGGGTTCCCACCCTTCTACCCTAATACTTATTTATCAATCCGTCATACGCGCGAAGTTTGATTACTGCTGTTTCTTTTCTGGCTCTTCTGCTCTCGCGCACCTTAATAAACTTAATAAATTACAAATCTCTTGTCTCAGATCCATTATTGGTGCCCTAAGATCCACTCCTTCTCCTGCTATTGAAGTTGAAACATCTTGTCAACCACTTCATATAAGAACCAAATGGCTTGCCGGTAAATTCTTACTCAAACAATTAGCAAATAAAGAATCTTATATTTTTAATTCGTTCCTTGAGATTTATTTCTCTTGGCGATACGTCCAAAAGACTCTTCCTGTCCTCGCCTTAATGGCACATTCACTTGCAGCCACGCGCAATTATATCATCCAGTCTAATAAACTTCCACAATATGAAACCGATTTCCAATCTTTACTTTTTTCACCTATCACTCACCTATTTAATAACTTTCCAACTCACTCGCGAACCCTCCTAATTCCCGCTCCGCCTAATCATGTGAATAATATTTTTCTCGATTTCATTCATAACACCTTCCCGCTCTTCATCCTAATTTTCACGGACGGCTCTGTCTCTCCCTTATCAGCTGGATATTCCTTTTATATTCCGGAATTTCACATTTCTTTCTCCAACAATCTTCCTCCCACTTCATCTTCTTTCACAGCTGAATGCTTCGCTATAATTGAAGCACTCAATACAATCTCATCTTTACCTCCGAATAAATATCTCGTCGCCACTGACTCTCTGTCCTGTCTCCAAGCTCTCTCCTCTAATGTTTTCAATTCACATCCCTCTCCTCTAATTATCACTATCAGACATATTTTATTATCCCTTACGGAATCTGGCTCGGACATTCAATTCATATGGGTACCAGGCCATACTGGAATTGCAGGTAACGAATTCGCTGACAAGCTAGCAAAATCCTCTGCCTCCCTCAGACTCCCTTCAAGTACGAAAATTCCATGGTCAGATTTTATCCCCATCCTTAGGTCCAGTTCATCCAATCTTTGGCTTAGGCACTGGAGATCACTCCCTCCTCACTTCGCCACCTGGTACAGAAATATATCTCCTTCCATACCTACAACACCATGGTTCCACAACCTTGATATTCATCGAAAATGCATAACATCGTTCTCCCGCCTCCGGTTTGGACATACTCGTCTTCCTTCTCACTCCTTTAAACTGTCACTGAACGATTCCCCTTACTGCACACTACACCATGACCCTATGGTCTGTGATATTAACCATCTACTCTACATCTGCCCCAGCCTATCAACACATCGTGACCACCTACTATCTATTTTGAACACCTCCAACATCCCTTTCGATACAATAAATATTTTTTCTAATAAACAAAAAAACATCATTTTAAGTATACTATCTTTCTTTAACCATTCAGGCTTTTTAATCTAATTTTATTTTATACTGTTCTAATGCTTTTGTAACAATAATTGTATTTTATAATTCGTAATTGTTGAAACTAATTGTATTTACAAAGTTTAAATAAAAAAAAAAAAAAAAAAAAAAAAAAATGTAAGGTTCCATCGAATAACTTAAATAACTATAATTTTTCGATTCAATAAATACAATTTTTCGCATACCATTTTGCGATCCGTAATAGGTACTTACGGTTATGACTTTAGTGCAACGTTTTTACCGCAAAAGGTGTCCACCACTTGATAAATTTTCCACTGTCGAAGTTTGCAAAACTAACAAAATCGTATTATTACGGTTTAAACGTTTCAGTTCGATATTAATAAGAACACATACTATTATTGTTCATTAGTCATTGCGACGGTGGCAACAGTGAGGCCGTCAAGAACGTATTAGCGACCAAATAATTTACCGCTGTCGAAACGTGCACGAACGATTTGTTATTCATAATAGTTATCGTAAAACGGCGTTCGATTTATATTTGTTCGCTTTTAGGGCCAAAAGCGGAAGTATTAAAAAACACTTTTCGACGTAGTCCATTCGTCTTGGAGATCTAAAGAGTAATAATTTATTAACGTATGCCCCGCCGTCAACGACGTGACGTGTATTTTAAAATGATCAGTTTCTTTTTTTCTATTTTTTTCTTTACTTTTACTATGAACACACACGTGGACTTTGGTGGCGTGAATAATATTTTTTGGTCCCCTCCACCATAAGGGGCCACAAAGGGTATTCTTTTACAACCATCCTGCACCTCGTCTCTTTACGGACGACTCCGATATAGACACAAAATTATTTCTGCGTTTGCTGGCAGTATAATTATTGTGATCGGTGTGTGGGGGTGGGAAAGGGATTGTAGTGTCGTTGTACCATGTAATATATGCATACAGCTCACAACGTCGACGTCGCCGACACAAGAAGGACGAAGAAAAAGAGAGGGTGAGGACGAGAGAGTGTACGCCTGCTTTTGTTATTTTTGTTTAATTTTCGTCAGTCGCGGCGATTTATTAATACCGTTACATTAATAAACTTTTCGATAACTTTAACCCCTTGTATACGTGCTATGGCCGTTTCTCCCACACTGTCGACACCACCGGTCCGCAAGAAACAATGGCTAAAAGTTTTATTTTCCGACCGCGGCTGCAGCAACAGTAGCGGCGCGTTAATTAAATTAAAACTCCAAGTTCTCCGCTAGCCCTTTATTATTATTATTATTATCATTATTATTTTTTTTTCGTACGTCTACGCGTGGTAACGACACGATTATGAGACTGGCTGGGTGGCGTTAATTAGATAGAATGAAAATAAAAACCGTTTCGCCTTTAGCTCAGCGTTCGCGGTGTACCGAAGACCGTGCGCCCAAGTGACCGTGCGGCGATGTGTAAATATTGAAATACATGTATTACGTGTGTACACGTTGCACCGCGTCCACCAGAAAAACAAACTTCAACTCGTATATTATAACAAGTGTCGATGACGTCACGACAACCGATTCTGTTTTGTACGCGAGCCAGAACGGCGATATAAATACGGTTGCGCGTGCACTGCGATCGACTTTCCGAAACGTCATCGGACGATTGCGCGCGGTAGAGGTTTTTCTTTTTTTTTTCAACTCTCTTCGAACGCGGCGCACTGAATTTCATAAAATTTTTACGTGTTCCGTCGGCCATGACCAAGTTTTTATGACCTCATTTTTTAGTTTATTGTTTTTTTTTTCAACGATCGCGATATGCCATACGCGATTTGAACATCACTGATGGATAATTCAGCGCAATGCAGTTCTCGGCAACCGTGGGCGATCGTGATATCAACGTTTATGTGCCGAACAGGATGCGAAGACAAGTTCTACCAGCCTTAAATTGATATTACATATTTAGTAGCTGAACCGAAAAAGCAACAACGATTTGCGTACATTTCACCATCGATGTGTACGGATGCATTCGTTTTACCGAGAAGCCAAAAAAGTTTTTTTATTGCACTCGAGCGAATATTATTATAATCGAACAGTTCAAATTATTCCTTTTGACCGACTATTTGAGAAACGAATATTAGTCGAACCCGATCGGTTTTGACAACATTATAAATAACAATATTTAATTATAATATGTAAAACATCTATCACGGTTGATACGATACGCGTACGCGTATCCCTTATTTGAATTATGTATTACATTTTATTATCTTTGACAAAGACGATCGAAGTAGAGGTGTCATTTGGGTTGGAGTAAAGTGTGCAACGACACCTCTAACTTCATTTTTTTTGATAATTGGCCCGCCATTAATACTCCGAAGTGCTGTTATAATAAACTTATGCATTATATTTTCATATATATATATAATATTATAGATATATATTTTTTTTAATTCTTAGTTTATCAGCTTTCTTATCAAATGTGTACGGCGTGTGGAGTTAGCACGTGAATTTAAGCGTGTTGGTGAGGTACACTATACTCGTCGGTGCCTCCATAGATCAACTATCTATCGTGAATCTATGATGCCTTTAAGCCATTACGCACTCGTCAACGACGTATTGTGGAATCAATTCATGTGTGCAAATTGCTGCAATTTCGTCTCTTAACTGTTGTAACTTTTAACGTGTGTATTCGTATTTAGTTTCATGTGCAAACCTTTTTGTGTAACAACAATAAAATCTTAGAAATAGAATGAATTATATTGATTTTACTCATTCTTAAAAATTATTTTAACTATTTTCTAAATTTTTTCACATAATTTCACATTTTTAATACTTTTTAAAAAGTTTTATAAAAATTTCATGAAATTCATGAAAAAACTGTAAAATTTTTAAGGCTTCAGAATATGATGTATTGATGTACATTGTTTATACAAATATATAATTGTCTATTGATATTATTGTATGTATAGTCAAAACAATTGACAAATTAATTATTTTTAAAATCATATCGATTTCGTCATATTGTGATGATGAGATTCATTGTATTTACAATGCTTACTGATAAGATTATATATTAAATATAAAAAACAATGAAAGTTCATTTAAAATTATAAAAAAAAAAAAAGTATTTAAAATTATAAGTATAATAAATGATTTACTGACTGGAAAAAGAAAACTGTTAGATGGTTTACCCGAAGATTTGACGTTAAGTGATTTAGTTTATTTATACGTTCCGCTTATAATAACTATATATTTTTTTCAAGTTTTTTTTTTGTTGAATTATTGGTTTTTCAACTTTCTTATTAAATGTGTACGACGCGTGGAGTTGGCTTACGCTTGTTGGTGGTTGATGAGGTACACTATACTTGTCGGTACACTCATAGATTAACCATTTATCGTGAATCTAAGGTGCCTTCAATCCTCCACGCTTTCGTTAAATGGGTTGTGGAAACAATTCATTTGTGCGAATTACTGTGATTTTGTCTCTCAACTGTTGTAACTTATAACGTGTATATTTGTATTTCGTTTCGTGTGAGAAACTTTTTTCTATAACTACAATAACATCTTAGAAATGGACCAAAAAAAAAAAAAAAAAAGAAAAGGTGGCTCGGCTTGTCTATGAGAAAGCAAAACAAAAAAAAAAATTGACTACTTATAACCGATTCTTCTTGTCATAATTTAGGCAGTATATTTAAGAAAGCCGAAATTAATCAAATGGAAATAACTGTAAGTTTAAATTTAATAATATGCATGCACCTACTTATATATTAATTTATAATGTAACTTGTGTAGGAATTTAAAGACTCACTATCTTGTAGTCAAACGATTTTAAAGGCAAGTAAGACCAATAGATATCTGCTAATTTAAAATAATTTGATGTTTTGTATTAATGATGATTAATTTAGAAATTTAAGTGTTTTTCATTGTATCGATTGCCTTCTTTTCAAATAATAGTGAAATGGCTTTAGCTAGTTTCTTTACTTTAATCGCTTATGAGCTTTTAATTCTATGAATTGCTAGTTATTTAAATGTTGCAGGAGTCGTAATAAGTAATTTCGATTAGAATTATAAAAAGGAAGGAAAAAATATTTACATAGGTTTGCTTAGGTTACCTACATTTATATATATATATATTTTTTTTTGATAGCCTGGTGTCATGTCAAAATTAGCCTGTCTAAAAGTTTACATACTTGGAAAAAAAATTAAAATGACGCCCCTGGATTGTAGACTGACGGAGAAACACAGTATGGGCTGTTATTGTTTTGACGTGTTAAACGGATTCAATACGGTTTGATAAAGTATTCGATCGTTCCCCGCATTCGAAAAATATATCTTAGACATTTAAGTAATATATGTATTTATATACCTACATATGAGTATTTGAATATACAAGTATTTGATATATACCAGATTATACCATCAGTTGTCAGTTCATTCGGTTTATTCAGTCACCATGGTCTATCTTTCTAGATATTAATCTCAAATTTTACGACCTCCTAAAAAAAAAGATACAAATCCAAAATTATGTTGATAGTATTTCAACGAAATTACAGCCCAAGTCAAGTACATACACAGATTTAAACCGAAGTATCAATAACATATCAAAGAGTAGGAGCAGCAATCATTTGCGGTGACACCGGAATTCAATTTAAACTTTCTGATGATTGTTTAATTTACACAGCCGAAACCTGAGATATACTAGAAGCAGCCAAATATTTCATCATTTTTGTGGACGTTGTATTAGTTGTATAATAGTTGTAATATACTAAACAATTCGCTAAGCGTGGTGAAAAGTTTAAAAAATATAATTAAACCTTTGAAATCTAATTATTATTAGCAAGGAATTCAAAACTCCTGCCACACTTGCACGATGCGCTGATAAATACATATTATTTATGTGGATTCCTGAACATTACAAGTTAGTGGATAACGGAAAAACCGATGAGATTGCAAAATGTACACACTGTTCACCTATAGCTCTTATTATACCAAGAGTCTCCTACACTGACGCAAAAAAATATATAAAAATCACATTACCGAAGTGTGGCTCCAATATTGGTCAGAACGAACAATTAAACTCGACAAAATCAAACTCTCAACACTCCCTTTCTCCCTTTATCTCCCCCATTATATAACTCCAGAAGACAGAAAATTATTTTAAATCACATCAGAATAGGCCATACTTCAATCAATCATAAACACCTAATGACAAATGAGGAGCGACGCAAATGCCTCATCTATGGTGTTCAAATTACCGTCAAGCTCGTCCTCAACCAATACCGTGAGCTCCGAAGAAATTGCGAGGAAATTATCTGCTCCTCACATTTCTATGAAATTCTCAGTCCGGATCCAAATTGAACTTAAAATCTAATTACCTTCTTAAAAAAATGAAATTTGCATGAAAAAAATGAACATATTTTAGGAAATGTATATAATGCACTATAATGTTTCTAATATTTAACTATTAAGTTAATTATAGTTCAATGAGCACAGCCATCGTTGTTGTCAATCTTTGTTGTAATAAAAAAAAAAAAAAAAATAACAAATATATGCCTTTAATTTAATACCAGCGAAAATCAGTTGTAATACGATTTTTATTCTACCAGTCAACTGCTATTATTGTGAGTGTAATACATCATGACACCAATTACAAATCGTGTAATGCCGATTTATGTTTTTTGTAAATAATAATTAACTTTTTATGAAGAAGAAGAGATTATATATTGTGTTATTTCTTTGGCAAGTTTCTACTATAACGTGCGTTTGGTTTTAATTCGATTGTGCATTATATTTTGTTATAATAAAAATATATATTCCATAATATATATATAAATATATAAACTTAAATGTATGATCAGTTATCATGTTAATAAATGTTTTGAGAAATGATAAAAATAATACCTAGCTATATAATGAACACACCATAGCTCCGCTTACTAAAAAGACTTTGCTACACAAGTAAATTACATATTTGGACAGTTAATAAAAATAAATGTAGTACTAATAGTTGTGAAAAAAAAATAATTATGAATTTTTAAATAAAAAAATGAAATTTTATAACGAAAAAAAATTGACAGGTATGAATTATGTAAATATTATGGTATGAATATGGAATATTTTAAGATTAATTATAATTATGTGACATTATGCAATTTCTCCTTGTTAATAATTATAGTTTTAAAAAATATCTTTTGCGATATTACGTTGTTAAAAAAAATATTGTGTGGATTTAAGGTTCCAAAAAAAATGTGTATTGCAGAGTTACGGTACTATTTTATAAAATAGCGCCGATTCCTTTGCAGCTACAGTGCTCCCTAAATAATATCCAGCATATACAAGAAATTTACTGTGTTTAGAACTTTATAATCTTATAAAACAGTTTGTTTTTGTGTACATAAAAATGGTAGCTTCATTATACGCGTTGAAGATGTAGTATATACGAAAATAATAGGGCAGGAATACTAAGTCAACAAAAGTCATTCAATAGGCAACCATATCTATTCACCGCAACTAAAATGCTTCTTGATTAATATTATTGCTGACATAGACTTTCTAGTAAAAAGTTTCTACCCAAGTGTCTAGTTGAAATTTAGCCACTTATCTTAATCGATGTAATCTAATTATACATGTATATGAGTGTAAAATATACGAAGAAAACAAATTAATCATATATATGTACAACTACGGGGTATCTCTCGATATAAGATTTTAACGTATATCAATTTCGTTATAACTAAAATATGGTTGATCGATTAAATCACTAATTCATGCGATCGTCAAACGTTTGAGTTAATTCATTTTATTTGAAACAACTTAGTTTAATAATAATAATTAATAGCTGATTTAAAAAATAAACATGTGTAAAAACTAATATATGCAATTAGGATTACGACAAGCACAAAGTAACTTCCCCACCAATTGCCGAAAAGATAAATAATATTTTGTCGATTCACTTCCTTTTATCATTTCACCTATTTGCCATCTATTTTCGCTAGTTTGCTCCATAAAGCATATTTTGTCAAGGATACTATGGTCATGGTAAGTCAATCTGATTGTATTTTAGTAACCCCATATAGAGTGGAGATAACAATAATAATATAAAAATAAATGCTAATATCTATTTATACTTTCTAGTTTATATTTTTATATTTAGAGGGATCATAAGTCACGTATTTTGGTATCGATAGTAAAATAGTTTTATTTTTTAATATGTAAAAAAATCACACTTATCCTGAAAAATATACTGAACTTTATGTAAATAACTAAATATATATCCATTAAAATACTAATACTAATAATTATATAATGATATAGAATATATATAAATTATCAAATCGTTAGATCCTTAGTTTCTTTATAAACACTTAAGCAGTTTTCTTTTTATGAACTTATTATTAAATTTACTTATATTTTAAATTCTAAGTAAAACGAAGAATTTATTGTTTTTTTTTTTTGACTCTAAATAGTTTTCTAAATAATTGAGACTAACAAAGAAAAAAATACTAAAAGCTTGACAATTTACATGAGATTCGAACCTTTATCATAATTTATTTTATTTTATCATAAATAGTTTTTTTTTTAACCTATGTACATGATTTTGACGAAAATAATTGCTTCAATCATTAGACCTATAAAATGTTCATGATAGATAATATTGTCTTATAAGTACTTTAAAAAGAGTAATGTTACTAAACTCCCGACATTTTTTTTTACTAATTACGAAAAGACTGATAAAAAGTTAGTCGAAATATGGATATTTTAATGAATTTCTATTACACAATAGTAGTTATTTTACAGAATATTATATATATTACAGATATTTCATAGTTTCAAATTATTTTTGTAAAATATATGCTGTTTATAGCCATTTGATATCTATTTTTATTTTTCCCATGTATTAGATGTCAACATTTCAACTTAACCTGTTGAGGAATTTTGATCTTCTTTATTTCTACAATTATTAGAAATATTAACGATTCTCTTTCATTTAGAACTATTTTTTCGTGAGTAATGGTACCTTGGTTTTAAGTTTAAAAGATCAATATAGCATTTACCAGTTTCTATATCTTAACCAGTCGTTGTGTTTCACCCGACCAGAAGTCTTGTCGTCCTTATTTTTAATTAATATGAATTAAAATTACTCGACTTATTTTAATTATATGTTCGATGTCTATAATATTTATTATGAAATTAAAATACAACCAAAAAGTAACATATTATTATTATTACATAATATTTTGTATTCAGCAATAATATTTATTTAATAAAATGTCATTACTAACTGAAAAATATTTTCTTACCAAACAATGTGAATACTTTTGTTACGGGAAATTTTATCAGACTATATTTTATGGTATAAATAATATTACTGATGCACAATTCATTAAAGTTGATTTTTTAAATTAACATTTTTTTTCACATAGTGCTGATTTAAATAAATACAAATAATTTAATAATTTGTAATTATATTATATTGTGCTGAGTTGCAATTGTTTATATTTACTAAGGTTCTTTTGTATTGCATTTATAGAGATGAAGAAACCTTAGAAACGTTCGATTTAAAAACACAAAACTGATATCTGTTGATTATCAAGACAGTTTGTAATTTTTTGTTCTTTTGGAATGCTGTGCAAAGAATAATGAATTAATTTTATTGGAGAAGACTAAGAGTGGACATTTAAACATTTTTTTAAATATTCAACAACTGTATAAACCTTTTGTAGAATAATAAATACTAAGTATTATAAACCGTATTCATTACCTAATCAATTGGTACTAAAACACCATACTAACATTTTATTGTGTCGGGAGTATAAAAAAAATATATACATCGGTATAATAATTCATAATAATTCACAAACAATAACTTTAAACTTGCAGCGTTCAGGGCTTGTAAATGTTAGTGCAATACCAGTATTTCAATTACGTTCTTGCATGTGTTTTCCGTCTACGTTTATTATAATTCTTTAATATAATCTATCTATCTATCTATCTATCTATCTATACTATATATAAAATTGTAAGGGTTTTTCTTCGACCGCGCTAAAAGAGAAAACTACTGAACCGATTTGGCTGAAACCCGACACTCTGCTGAAGGTTTTAGTACCACTTTTATCAGTAAAAAAGTTCATAAAAGTTCATAAAAATTAAAAACAATTGTACCTATATTGTGCGTGTACCTATATTATCAATCCGAGATTGATTATTTAAATATTAAAGGGCTTCAAATTGGACGAATGACTATATTATGTCCTAAGTGCCATGCAAAAAAATGGAAAGATGAAACCCATGGACTTTGCTGGGCTGACGGTAAAGTTGTTTTACACCAATTTGAGGATCTTCCAGACCCAATTAAAAGTTTAATTGATAATTCTCACCCTCTATCAAAACATTTCTTTGATATTTCTAGACGGTATAATACTCTGTTCCAAATAACATCGTTTGGAGCAAACGAAATAGCTGAAGGGAACTTCATGCCCTCATTAGCCTACAAGAAACATATCTAAAAAAAAAAATAATACACTTAATATCATAAACTACAAAATCTTTTATAGTAACCGTCTAAACTGTAACCGGGCTAGCAGCGGCGTAGCCATTCTAATACACACCAACTATCCAAGCAAACATATATTAATCTATTTTAATCTAGAAGTTATCGCTGTCCAGATAACACTAGAATCAAAAATATCAATTAGCAACATTAACATTCCAAACCAAAAAAATTTCTGATACAGACAAAATCATCAAGCAACTCCCCAAACCCTATATTTTACTTGGAGACTTTAATTTCTACATTGCGTATTGGGGCTCAAATACAACAGATGCCCGAGAAAAATCAACGGAAAATTTTTTAGATAATCATTCAATAAGACTACTCAACAACGGCAAACCAACAAGACATAATCCATCAAATGGTCATTTTTCTACAATTGACCTTTCCTTTTCTACTTTATCGCTTGCACAGAGAATATCCTGGGATCAGTTCCAAGTGAGATATATGACAATGACCATTTACCTATACTAATATCTCTACTTACCACCAAAACACTGCCAACCCCTTCCACACACAGATGGAAGTTAAAAAACCCAAAATGTGATTTCTTTTTCTCACTAGTTGACACATTTATGCAAGAAAATCCGCAATCTGATACCAGCACAATCGAAGACGATACTACTTTCATTTCAGAGTCCATAATTAAAGCTGTTGAAACTTGAATAGGAAAAACCTCAAACTCATCAACGAAAAGTCAAGTCCTTTGGTGGAATAACAAAATAAGAGACTCTATCAAACAAAAAAACAAAGCACTTGAAACATTCCAAATCTTAAAAAGCACCTCCAACCTCATTAAACTTAAACATTTCAGAGCTAAAACTCGATTATTAGTTAAAAGAGATAAGACTGACTCTTGGAAAAACTTTACTTCTAGTTTGGAGCCTAAGGCTGACCAATCTTTGATATGGCGTAGAGTTGGATGACTCCGCGACCACTCCAAGAACCAATACTTACATATTATGAAAGATACTGAATTATGCACCGATCCCGACGAAATATCCAATCTCTTAGGAGACTTCTTCTACCATAATAATTCAGATAAAAACTACAACAAAATCTTTTTCGAAAATAACATACATATGAGAAACCAACATAATATATCCAATATTAATCACCCCTAGACGAACAGACAAAACTTTATCTCTCCAATCCAATTAGCTGATATCAGCAGAGCCCGATCAAAATGCATTATTGTCGCCCAAGAACCAGATGGGATACCATATAAATTTATACATAACCTCCCTAAGTCCGCCTTAAATACAAATCAAATTATTCAACAAAATATGGTGTTCTGGATCTATACCACAAAAGTGGAAAAGTGGTAATACTCCATAATCATTCCAATACAGAAACCACAAAAGAAACTAATTTGAAGTTAAATCATACAGACCAATGTCAATCCTCAATACCTTGGCATAAATACTGGAAAAAATTAAAGATTCAAGACTCAAATGGTTTCTGGAAAAAAACAATATTTTGGATCCCCGTCAGAATGGTTTCCAGTGACATAGAAGCACCACTTATTCATTACATGACATACAAGATGAAATACATTCAAATCTTGAAGCAAAACATACGATAGGCCTCATGACCCTTGACATTTCAAAAGCGTACAATACCACATGGCGTACACATAATACATTATTTGTAATGGTAATTTATTTAACTTCATTAAGAATTTCCTCACTGACAGAACCTTTCAAGTGAAGTGCAACGAAAAACTATCAAAAATATATGTCCAAAATAATTGCGAACCACAAGGATCCACACTATCAGTCTCGTTATTTCTTTTAGCAATCAATGATATACCACAAGCTATACAATCTCCAGTTATATGCACACTATTTGCCGAATACTTCAATATATTTTGTAGATTCATCAATCCAAACAGAATCATAAACTACCAACAGGATGCAATATCATTACTACATGCCTGAACATTTGTTCGGTTTGTCACAGTGTTTATTATTAAACTCCTCCGAAACACCTTGACCGATTTTAATTAAATTTAATTTAATAGCTCAAAAAAAAAAAAAAAAAAAAAAGAAGAGCTTGATCTACTAAGTGTTCTGAAAGTAAAACGATCAAGATCCATTCATTAGAAGAGGAATTATGAGAATTCGAATTGGTTGAGTGAATATGTCACTTAAAAATGTACAAGGAAGAATCGAATTTGAATATAACTTGAGTAAGATGAGAGTTGAGTAAATTTTAATGATTGATGACATATCTGTGTCTAAATACCTTTCATAAAAAAAAAAGAAGGAAATCGGCCGGATAGAACGGACTGAATTTAGCTTTCATTCATTTTTTTAATATATAAGATTACAATTACAATAATAATAATCATCATATATTTACTCGTATATTTATGTGCTGGTACATATATCAATGCGTTTGTTACTAAGTTGATTTTATAATTTTTTCGTCGATAACAAACGAAACGCCCTTTAGTCTAATTTGATTGATACTTGCACGGATGAATTACAACTCTGCACACTGAACAAACTGAAAGATGTCTTCAAGGTATATAACGTGTTTCACGTGCAAGAGTTTATAGTAAACTAATGGCGTTTTCATTACTGTTTGGGCCGAAACGAGGGTCGAAGGACCAGTCACAATGACTAATATAAAATAATAATATAAAAAAAAAAATATAAATAGTATGTGGTGGGTGCCTATAATTTGTTGGCTAGGCAATTTTACCTACTCCCAGCGATACCTTTGGAGGTAGGCAACCCAAGGTACGCAATTGACCGATAGCGTTCGGCGGCGGCCACTGACACGACGGCGGCGCCCGAAAGGAACGGAAACAAGTTAGTTATACAAGGGAAAAAGGAATTTGAGTTTAATTATCGTGGGGGAGATCTCTGTGGTCGAATCGGTCTGATGCAATGACCACAGTGCTCACACACAAATTGGACGAAATACTAAAATTAAACAATCAGGTCACACTTAAAAAACTAACACAATATTTATGACGGCTGACGCTGGTAACTAAAATGGTAACGATGATTGAAGAATTCATGATGGATTACTGGAACAAGAATTGAACATCACAATACACACGAAGACATATACAAATACAGATTATTGGTAATCAAATTAATTTATTGGTAACATTAATTTAAATATTTGACACAAATCGATTTGTACGGCGATGGCCAGTGACAATAATAATAATGAATATTTATAATACTATAATAATAATAAGAAAGAATTCATTTAATATGAATAATACAAAATATTTCACTGACGAGAGACAAATGAAAAAGTACGTGGTGTTACAATAACGACCGAAAAACGAGTGACAAAAATAATAATAATAAAAGACTGTGGTGCAACAATTGCAACCGACGAACGAACAACGGACACAAAGAGATAAACTATAATAATATAAATATAATGAAAATAATTATCAGTGTTACATAATACGGTTAATTGGCAATAATATAAATCAGAATATAATACGTAATTAAAATTCACATAAATATAGTTGGGAAGCTGGAAGAGAGAAGCGGATAAGGAAAAATGGACAGTGCCGCCGTGCAGATTAACTCGCGTATGCTTCGGGTTCTTCCCAAACAGTCCGCGCAAACAATTGCAAATAGCATCAATTGTTCCCACGATTTCGAAGTTAATCAAGTGAATTGGAAGAGAAGGTGGTGCCATGAATGCTACTTATGTGGTTGCCGAAATTGGTTCGGGAAGAAAATGGCAAAATGCAAAAGTAAAATTAATTTATTTTATTTAATCAGCAGAACGCGGTAATTTCGTACACATCCCTGTGGATACAAAATTCTAAGTATCAAAATTCAGTATTACAATTATCCGTTATTGTTCATTAGTTTTTTTTTGGCGTTGAAAAATCACGGTTTTTCGTAGTTTTCGTTTATCAGTTAGTTAGTCATACTTGCACACGCACTACACTGTTCTTTATGACGCCGTGCGCTGTTCATTTTTGTTTCGTAGTTTGCATATAAACGGTGCCTGAAAGCAATAGAAACCGATCGTGGCGTCGTTCCATCGGTACCGGCCCTGATTCTACAGGAACGCGGGGACATCGAAACGCTCTGCGCGTCCAACATCATCGAGGTGACCACTATGGTCGATGTCACCTCCGAAGTGTTCGTGATCGCTACTCCGTCCTGGTTCGTGACGCATGAGGTCGACATGGCGCTCACTTGGGCTGCCGAGTGTGTGATCCAACCGAGAAACAACGTGGTCGGTTTAACCTACGAGATGGTGAAAGCTCGCGTGCACGTCGTGGTCACGATCATGGTCCCTGAGCCGCACGCCATCGACGGCTACGCAGATGACCACGATGACGGGGAGGACATCACTTTCCAATCCGTGGCTACGTGGTCCACTGATGTCGTGGCCAGGCCAGGGTGCATGGCCACGGACGAGGTAGAAGTCGATTTTTGGTGGTCGGCTTACCCCCTGGTGGACGTGATCCGGGTACCCGCCACGGCCGGCTAATCATTACCCAACGTGACGTTACACACCAGACTTGACATTATATACAGGACATGATATTATATATATTACACGACATTTATTACAAGACACGACATGAACACCGGACAAGACATTAATACCAGACACAACACTAAACTCTGGACGTGACATTGGACATCGGAAGACAATCGGACATTGAACATGAGCTACGGGTGACGAGGAGGATCAGAAGATAAGGTTGCCATAAACACCTTCCGCGCAACCTTGACGCGTGGCCTTTTTTTATAGCAACTAAAGGATGCATTTCAGGACGAATCAATCGGAAAACCGACCGATCGATCGGTTATCTGCAAAAAATTGAACCATCAATCGTTTTCATTAAAAGCCAACACAATTGTTACCGTTGACGATGAACATCACAGGTTAAAGTTTTTTCAAGGAACGCTCAGCCCT
Organism: Sipha flava; assembly: GCF_003268045.1. Classification (NCBI taxonomy): domain Eukaryota; kingdom Metazoa; phylum Arthropoda; class Insecta; order Hemiptera; family Aphididae; genus Sipha; species Sipha flava. The sequence goes on from NW_020272884.1 coordinate 1,122,198, forward strand.
CAAATAATACCGCTCTGTTGTCATATATCGTTATTATAGTTTTTTATGGTATTTTGCAATACATATTATAATCATAATGTTAATGTTTACGGACATAGAACAATATATTGTTATGAACTATTCAACCGTTGCATTCTTTCAGATCATCCGATCAATCAATATTAAAAACGTGAAAAATAACCGGAAAGTATTTTAGGTAACCTTCGGAGGATGTGAAAACATATATACAGAATTTTAATTAAATATTCTTCATTTATAACACGTGTTTTCATATTATTTGTAGGATAGGATAGAACATTTTTTAGAATTTAATTTGTTAAATGAGAGAACTTTGCCATCGTTCTATCTTTGTCTAGATGAGTCATGCGATGGGTGGTTATCTAAAAATGTAATATGTGATTCCCCAAATTTCCCCCTCCATGTCACTGTTTTGTACCACTGCACCACATCGCCCTCTTGCACCTATATCTTGATAACCGATATCGTATACACGGAACATTTAATACCTTTAATAACTATTTAATTAATTATATTTTTGAAGTTTCTCATTAGGTGGCTCATCTTCACACAAAAAAGTTTTTTCAAAAATCAATGCAAATCAGTCCAGTAGAACTTCAGATAAAACTGTTATAAAAATCGCCTTTAACATAATAGGTATCGATCGTTACGTGAAAAAAAGGTTACGTTCGAAAATGTTTACGACCCAAGTAGAAAAATCTAAACACCGTATAAGATGTTTTCACACAAAAAAAAATTAAAAACGTCTCAATAACCGCAGAAATATAATTATTAGAAAACGAATCATGCAATAAAAATATGTAATATTTACTATTTACAGTTGGCATGGATAATAAACCAATGCTCTGCTTGTATTATAGGTTTACAATTTATACGTTTGGGTTTGGCCACCCTTCTAATCTAATATCAGACTACCTACCAAATATATACAAAAAATTTCATTAAAATTGTTCAAGCTGTATCAGAGGGTTCAATAATAAACACTGTGACCGGAGAATTTTATATATAAGATAATATAAACTTACATAACTACAGAATGAAGTAAATTATACTCTAAAAGTTAAAGCAAATTTTACACAAGAAAAAAAAAGGTAGAGAGGGCAGGAGACGTAAAATGTTATTGCTTTAAAGCGCGTTATTGGTAGTTATTGGGAAGGAATATTGGGACAGTTTATTTACCGGTTTTCAGTCAATACGCACACACAAACGAAAATATTTCTACAGTAAATATGAGGTAGGTGTATATTATGTCGTGCAATTATTCCTGACTCTAAATAAATCCTAGTATTGTGTACATTTTAATATTTAATTTAGGTAAACAACGAAAATAACCTTGCATGGTTGACATTGTAATCGTACTTTTATATACACAAAGTATTTTATCTATTTTAGACTTCGTAAATGCAATAATCATTGATTTTTTTTTTTTTATTGAATGAACATACTAGAATTTTTTAAACGAAAATCTGATAAAAACTAACTAATCTCTAACATTTTTCCCGTGTCTAGTCTACTTGTCTGTTTTATAGATTAGATCGGTTTTTATTAAAAACGAAAAACAAATATAAAAAAAACAGTCCCACAAATAAAATTGCATTGGAATAAATCAAAAGCTCAAAGCTCAATTGATTTATTCCAATCAGTACCGCATAGCTTTTTGACTTATCTGGTTGATGAAAAATGTTGTTTTTTTATTTACGTCAGGGCTCGAAATGGACCGGAAAGCACCAGAACGCAGTTCCAATTCACGAACAATTTTTTTTAGCGTTTCGGTTCGTAAAAAAAATACGTTTATCGTTCCGGTTCAAACACATTTTTAGTGTACCTACCATATTTTGGTAAAATTTAAACATTTTGCAGAATTGTTCATTGTAAAATATTAATAAACGTCAAACGACCGCGATGCATAAGTACATTTATTGCTTATCTATACGATAATCGCCGTCCGCTGATAGTGCATTTTAGCTTTATTTACACAATACATAAGTGAATTTTAAAAGTTATAAATAAAACATTTTACCAGGTTCACATTATTGAAATTTCTTATATGCTTTTTCCCGCATGCTTATTTTTACTCGAGCAAGAACAAAATTGAATAAATGTGAACGTTTATAATACGTAAGCAAGCTCTTGCATGCTTAAACTTACATGCAATCTAACACTTTGAACAGAAGTTGAATGCAATTAGGTAATTTTAGACCAGTTTATTCCCGAACACGAATAGCGAACCACGTGATCAATGTGATTTCTTAGTTCAAAACAAACTATTTGATGCGCCAACACTATTTCTTCTACTAATCCATTGTCGAACCCATAATATATTTTTTAAAAGCTTCTTGCTTTTTTCTAAGATTTCTTTACGAAACATTTTGCAAAAAATAAGTACTCTTGTTTTGTTTGATTCATTTAACATTCTCGTTAAAAATTTAAAGAAAACAGCACTTTTTCTCGTGATCAGATCACTTTTAATACTAAACAATATTTAAATACATACAAAACTAAAAATATACAAGCATATATGTGACTAGTGCTCTTAAAACACGTGTTACGGAATTCACGTGTACACGTGAAATACGTGTTTATCCAAGTATAAATCCATTTTTATAATGATGAAAATTAGTAATTTTATGTTATGCATTTAAAGTTTTAATAAAATATTATTAGTACAGTTTTAAGTTAAGGTTATACGTTCTTATTTTGAATTTTACACGCGACACGTGACATGTGAATTCACGTGTATTTAGAGCTCTATATGTAAACATGCACTTGCGTATTATTATGCGTATTCTTGCATGATATATATTGCAAGCAAGTCTACAATGCAAGAAATTGCAACAAGACATTGTGGCATAAGAGGTTTTAACATAATATGTAAATTTATATTATAAATTTCATTGTAATATATTTTCTTTGTTGAACAAAGTGTATTAAATTATATTTTATTGTTTAATATGTATATAGATACGACTTAAATGTTATAAGTTACAAGTTATTAGTTAGAAGTTAAGTTTTGTTAAAAGTTAGTTAGTTTTATAAGTTATAGTTAGTTTAATTTTATAAGTTAGCACAAAATTATGAAATATTTTATATTTTCGTTCATATATATATTATAGTTGTGCCGTAACGCACTCATGTGAGCAAAGACGTTAACAAAAGATGACAAGTTCATGCATCAGCCGGAAAATCCTTTTGGCGAGAACTTGTTTAGCATGTGGTCGTCAAACCAGGTGACTGCCAAAGATACAATTTGTAACTGGTACAAAGAAGGGAAAAATTGCAATTACTTGAAAGAACCTAGAATTCTCAGATCAGGTAATGATCGCAGCGCACAATAAAGTATATATCCATTAAACGTTTCTGAAGTATCGCCGAGTATGTATAGTACCTATTATTTCATTATGCATGATAATGATTAGAAAGTCACCGTATAGATCGTTGTTAATATTGTTGTTCTACGGGAAGTACTTATAATATATTGTAGAAGTGTCTTGCACTAGAGTAAATTGTTATTGTTAAATGCACATATTACTTTTGCTTCAAAACGGCACTACAATCGCTTGACGTTGTTAATCCGAAAGTATGTTATAAACATGACAATATATAAAACTATTTCACTCAACATGTTATAAGTGATATATCAATTTATATTTGACTATAGATGTTGACGATTATTAAATGAGGATGATTATACAATTTATTATAAATTATGGCCTGTGGTGGGGTATCGAAAATGTTCCGGGTTGGCTATTGAAAGCAAATATATTATTAGTATTAAACAACCAAGATAATATACAATATGTTAGACGATTTTTTTTAATTGGATATAGACAGTATCAGAGGCGGACATTAAGTGGTTAAAATTTTAAGAACTATCGAACCTATTAACTTAAATATAACTTTAATTATCTAATTGGCTTTATAACTTAATTAATTTAATAATATAATATAATAGAATAACTTAATATTTTTCAGTTAATTTGAAAAATAATATGTAAAATTATAATTATATTTGCACTTTTACGTACCTATTTACAATTTGGAACCTATTTAAAATCAAATAATTAAATAACTATCAGTAGTGTGTACAAAGAGGGAATATGATGCATGTTATACAAAATATTTGATGAGCATTAGAAAAATTTAATATTGCACAATTCGTACATATGTGGCACACCTTAGTGGCAATATAAAAAATATATTTTTAATTGAATTATATACATTTGTTTTCCATACTAATTTTAAACTTATAAACTGAAATATGTTGTTGCTTAATTATTGACGTATATCTCAAAGTTCTTTATGTTTACTTAACTTAATTGTTTTCATTAATTTGCCCATCCATTGGGTAATACTATTAGTTTTCTAATTTATCGTTAGAATTAATTGATTAAATGGTTATGTGTAAATAGTACTGTGAGGCGAATATTGTGAATCATAACACAATCTATAATAATAACATATTTTCGGTTTTATCCAATTTTATAATCGAAGCACTTAAATGATTCTTATAATTCGTTTTGATTGCAGGATATTTCACCCAACTTGTGTGGAAGGTCATGAAATTCATGGATATAGCAATGATGAAAAGCAAGGCAGGATGAATTGTGATCGTTGCTAATTACAATCCACCTGGCAACATAATGGGACAGTTTATGGATAACGTTTTAAGCTTAGTTAAATTATTTATTTAATATCATACTTGTTTCATTCCTTTTGAAATTGAAATGTATATTTAATTTCTTTATAATTTATATACCATTTGCATATTACAAAAGTATTATTGTCTTTCATTAAAAAAAAAAAAACTTGTAATATCGATTATTGTTTTAATATAAAATCGATTGTTATACATCGTGTTTACGGATAAATCAGAATATTCAAACCAATTTTATAGCTATTATTTTTGCAAATTATTTTTTTTTTTTTTAGTTATAAATTAGAAAATAGTTTTAATATATTTATATTTTTGGTAAATATAATACTTGAAGATTTGTTTTGCCGTAAATTTGTCGTATTTTTATAGTTGTTGTTTTTGTTAAAATCATAATAAAAAATACTAAATTATAATTGATTGATTTATGTGGTTTAGTTGCTAAATATTAATGTATCATAAATGACATAGTCATTTTACTGATTTCAAAAAAATCAAAATGTAAAACAAAAAATCTCTGAGTTCGTTTATGTTTCATAAAAGTTTATACGAGTACAAGTAGATAATACTACGGGTGACGACTTACGAGCAATAGTTATTTTAATACTCTAGTTTAAATAGGTTTGTTAACTTTTCATTTTTAAAACTACGTTATATTACTACTGTTTGATGTAAAAAATAATTTCTCTTTTTTAAAGGTTAGTTCGTTTTAACGATTAGACATTCCCCGTATGGTTGTGGTAAAGGGGGGGAGGGGGGGGGCCCACCCCCCCCCCCCCCCCCGGTGTACTGTACCTCCAAAAAAATCATGCCCAGATAAAAAAAAAAGTCGTATGGTCTGTACTCAATGCAATACTGACAGTACCAATAGAATACAGTACAGTAGTATGATGTATGCATTTTTATTTTAATTATAAATGTACTTTTATTTTCTTGATACGCCTCTGGTTATACTTTTTGGTCTTGATTAAAAATTATTCCAATCGTTACGAATATTTGAACATGATTAATAAATATTTGTTCTTGTTTAAAAAAAAAAATAAATATATATTAATCTCACGATTTAATAAAAAGGTATGCCTTTTCGACCACCGAAGTCCAAACACGCCTATGTGGAGAATTTAGAAACGAGTTCGTTAAATTTGTTTTTGGAGACTTAGTTTGGAGTGAATATTAAGCAAGACTCAAAGCTATTGGTTAAAGAATCCAGTTTTTCTAAAATCAAAAACCACCTAGGCTACCTTCAAATTAGAGGTTTGGTTATCATTAGAGCTCGGATGATAATTATCAATTAATTATCATTAATGACCAGAATTTCATAAAAATATGCATTAAAAAATGTCAGAATATGCAATTATATGCCATAAAATGTAATTTCATTCAAAATGGTCATACGCTTCCGATGTTCTTTGTTGAAATTAATCCAAATACAAATGATAAAAAAATTCTTAATGAATCATCAATGTTGCACACAAAAATTTAAGTTGAATTACCCAATAAGACTTATTGTGATTTACTTCAGTGTTTAAACTGACATAGCTAAGGTCACAACGTTAACTATTAACATCACCATACCGGAAATTATGTTGACCCTTCATCCTTCATGCTGTGTTAAATGTGGGGGAAATCAGTCCTAAAACAGTTTCTTCAAAGAGAAAGGCAGTTCAACCAAGTGCGGCTTTTGCGCGAGTGATCATACTTCCAACTATAAAGTTTGTCCTAAACATAAATTACTTCTGAAACTCATAAAACAACCCACTTGTTATCATCAAAATAAAAATATTAGAATCACGTTTCCTCTTATCAAACTCCTTTCCAAAGCTTCTTGCACCTCTATCAGTGGTTCTAATAATATCCTATTACCTAATAGCCCTATAGACGATATACCGTTTTCCCAATTTATCTCAGGTTTTCTGGCATTAATAAATCTAATATTTTCCTTCTTTTGTTATTACAGCTCTTCTACGAAATCACCTTAATCTTTAGCCCAAATTTTTTTCTACCTTATTCATTTAAATTATCACGTCTTTAACCACTTGATATGTTATCCGTTACTTGTAAATTTTAATTGGTCAATCAAAATTAACTCTTATTTTATAATTAACTCAAATTATCATGTTTAACTAATATTATTTTATGATACTGATTATTGTAAATTAATTTTAAAATTCATACTTAGTTATCTTACTCAATGGTTTAATTTTTGAGCTATAATAACTTTGTGTTAAAAGATGAATAAAAAATAAAAAATAACATAACAATTATATAATGATGAATGATAATTTACACATTAAAGACACCATTATTATGATTTTAAATATTTTTCTATATGAATAGTAATAGTTAAGAAAATTTTTGTTGATTTATATCTAGAAAATGAATAAAATAATATCTTAATTTTTATTTTGTAAAATTTGTAGATAATTATAATACCTACCCATGACCGAAATTGGGACAGAAATAGCCATTTAGAGCAAGAAAAATGTAAGGAAGTATATATAAAAATTGGGAAAGAATATAATGAAGGAATGGAGATTTGTACTTCAAAAACCATTGACCTGATTTTACTAATCAGCGGCAATAGAGTTAATGTTGAACGAGCAAAACAAAAGATTATTGCAAGCGACCAAACTCAAGTAAATAAGTTTTAATTAAGTTGGAATTAATAAGATAAACTGGTAAAAATAATATTTATTATATATATATATATATATATATATATTATATTGTTGCGTACAAATTAATAATTATTTATTTATTTTTTTTTTAATATTGTAATACATAAATGTGCATAATAATGTACAATATTTGATAAATTATTTGTTGTTTTATAGTTTTTTTATGGATGAATAAATAAAAAAAGAATTTTTTTTTTTTTAGCAATTTTAACTAAAACATTAAAATTTCAGATTAAAACTACTACTACACAGTTTCCAAAAGAACATCGAAGTAAGTTATTGGGCAAACAAGGATTTAATTTTAGAACTATTGAAAAACGTACAGAAGCACGTGTTCAAATACCGTGTTTGAAAAATTTGTCTGACATAATTTATATTACTGGAAAAAAGGATTTCACGAAAAAAGTAGTTCAAGTATGTATCAAAAATATGTTTTAATGAATCGCAATTTTAGTTAAACACATTTAAGTAAATTAAGTAAATTAATATCCGCAAAGAATGGCTGGAATGAATAGGTTGGAGTAAAATTGACAAAACAGATAATGTCTACTTTTAAAATGGTTAGTTGTGACAAAACTAGTTTATTTATTTTATTAATTAAATTAAAATTAAATCTTTTAATAAATATTTGAAAATTTCAGGATTTCTAAATTAAAATGTCGATAATTTTTAAAATACTTTTTTAGTAAAAAATAAATTAATGTGGATTTTAATTTTGAATTTTGATATAACTCGATACAAATTCAATGAACATTTAATTTTAATATTATAGGTTTAAAAGTTTTTAAAAGATTTCTGATATATTTTTTATTTTTTAGAAAAAAATTTATAAGTATTATTTATTAACGAAATCGGGTATTTTAACAAATTTCCATCAAGTAGTTTCTTTCGTAATTTTATAATAATTAAAATTTTTGTTAGTAAATTAGAGGAAATTATATTTAAGTTAAAAAATAAAATTGAAAAAGAAATAACAATTGATCAAGGTCACCATAGAGCAAAAATTGGAGTTAAGGGTGAAAAGTTCGAGAACTTCAGAAATTATTTAATGTTCAAATTATGTTCCCCAGTCCAGGCAATTAATAGTATTAATAGTATTAATGTGTTTGTTTTTTTTTTTTTTGTATTTTGTTCGTTAATAAATAATATTTGGTTTGATATTTTAGTCGAGGCTAGAAATAATTTTGTTAAAATACGAGGTTTGAACGATGATATAAATAAAGCATTTAAATCATTAGCTGAGTTGGCCAAAGTATTAGATGAAATCAAATATGTTTTGGAAATTTCTATTTTTAAACAATTGCACAAACTTAGTTCTGGAAAGAGAGTAGTATTTATTAAAAAGGTAATTATTATTTATTAACTTTTGTAATTCTACCTTTAGAATTTTGTTATTTATATAATTTAGTATTCTAGAATAGAAAAGAGACTGATACGAGAATGTTTTTACCACGTGAATGAGATAATAGTGATGTTATTAAATTCATGGGAAATAAAAGAATAGTTTTAATCGCTTATGATATGATTCAAGAATCACAAAATGAAATATTTGGTTTTTTATAAAGAGGTATATTATATTTTTCAATTATATTATTAATTTATCAATCATGTATTTTTAGGGAGATATAATCACAAAGGAAATGTTGTTTGGGAAATGTTCAAGTTAGAAATGTCATTGTAAATCTTGGGAATAAATTAATTCAATCTATAAAAGAAGATTGTGGTGGTAATGTGACATTGAATTTACCAACTGTAAAATGAGATAATGTAAGAATATACTTATTTATTAAATTTATAAATTAAAATGACAATTTAACTAATTGTATAAGTTATTATATGCGTGATATACACTCAGACATCGATTTGAACTTACTCTCTGGCAGTTTCTTTGAGTAGGGGACTATTGTCTAAAGAGAAGAAACTGCTTCCCCTCCCGTAATACAATAAGGAGATTTTCAAGAAAATTCCCGGAATAATAAAATCTATTAAAAAAAAAAAGTAAACAGTTTTTTTTAAAGTTAAAATTTAATTCGTAGACTATAGTTATCAAAGGACCTGAAGATGATGTTAAAAATGTTATTACACAAATTCAGACAATGGTTGATGAAATTCATAAATATGTATCTGAATTGAAAGTAAATCCGAAGTTTCACAAATATTTAATTGGAAAAATTGGAATTAATGTTGAAAAGGTATGTTGTTAAAATAATTTAGTATAAGGGTACAATATGCTCATTAATGATTTTATACTGAAACTTATTCCACTAATGAAAATATAACTATTGTTGGTAAAAAAGAGAATGTTAAAAAAGCAGAAACAAAATTTGAAGTTATGATAACCGATATTGGTAATGTAATCGAAGAACATGTAGAAATCAATGAAAAATATAATTGCACTTTAGTGGTCAATCAAAAAGAATGTTTATACAAATTGGAAAAAGAATGTGGCAACGTTAAAATTGAATTTCCTAAACTTGGTGCTGCAGATAGAGTTGTAATCAGTGATAGCAAAACCGATGTTGCTCTTGCTAATCAAAGACTTTTAGACCATGCTAAAATTTTAGTATGTATAATTCAATTCAAATACACATGTATTAAACTAACCTGAATATTTTTTATTGAAATTGTATTGAGGTTATATTTACATAATTGTTCATAGTTTTCTTTACAATAATGAATTGTTGATATATAAGTCATATACAATGAAATAACTTAAGATAAGACATTTAAAATAATCATTGATGTACCTATATACAACTAAATAAGTTAACCATGTAATCAATTATAATCATATAAAACAATTTTGATTTAGGAAAATATATAAAATATATTAAAAATATATAAAATATATAAAATACTATTCAAGCTGTAGTAAATATTGATCCGAAGTATCATAATTACTTTGTTGCTAGACGTTGTGAAATTATCAATCGAATTATTAATGATTGCAATGAAGTGTCTATACAATTTCCGAAAATAGCTTCTAGTAATAATACTGTCATCATAAAAGGAGATAAAATAAATGTTGAAGAGGTGAAACGTAAGATCGAAGAAATTGTTAAAGACTTGGTTAGTATTTACTATACATATATTTTTATTTATAATTATTGGAATTATTAAATTAATAAAAAAAACCTATGACTAACAGTTATTACATAAAAAATAATTGAACATTTATTACCTTTTAATTTATTTAAATAATATTTATACGAGAATCATAATACAATAATAGTAATAATTATAATCTCGTAATACATTAAAATGTTATAGAAAAACATAATTGAAGGCACTATGAATGTTACTCCAAAATATCATCATCATTCTGTTGCCCACCACGCTGAAGTAATAAACCAGATAAATGGAAAACACAATGGAGTTACTGTTACATTTCCACGAGTTAATTCCAATTCTACTAAAGTTTTGATTAAAGGCCACAAGGATTATGTTGAAAAAGTCAAAAATGAAATCGATAATACATATTATTATTGACTTGGTAAGTTGTATACTAACACTCTAACACTTATTGTTTTATCGTTAAATTATTAATCAATAATCATGTTACACAGCGGCGTAGCAGTGGTTCAGTAGGTGCGACGCACCGAGGCCTTCGTGACTTGGGTCCCTCAATTCAAAATAAAACTGATATGAATAATAATAGAAGCTTGCGTTAACTACAACCAATTATTTGTTATTTGATTTTTGGTAGTAATAAATAATGAAAACATTTTTTTTTTTCAAAATCTCATCAATGTATTTTATTGTTAAATTAGTCAAAGTAATTAAATTAATACATTTAAATGTAAATGTAATGAAATAAAATATATTAAATACGATAAACTTAATATAAAAATTATTATATTAACAAATTTATTTTTAATTGTTGATTATGTTTTTTAGTATTAAGGGTTTGGCCCCGTCCATTTTAAAATCCTGGCTATGCTACTGATAGATAAAATTCTTTATTACATAATGTGAACTAAACTATAATCATAAATATTTTTATTCCATATTAATTGATGTAAAACAAATAGAGGATTATTATTAAAGAGTTCTAATAGGGTTTTTAAATTACTTAAATACATTAGGAATTTGTTAATCAAACTGACTATCTTACTTCTATTTTATCTGGTTTATCTGTAAAAATAATAATCTTAGCCATGAATGATTGTTATAATTTCAATATTCTACAAAATATGACGTGTTCTAATAATTCATTTTACGAAATCATAGATTATATTTAGTAATAGGTAATAGTTATGTGTAAAAATATTTATAAATATAACTATATCATGTTGCTAAAGCAAAAACTTCAAATATTGTTAATAAACGACATCAATTAACTAAATTAGTTGTATTTTATAATTTGTGATAGGTACTGTATGTTTTAATTTTAAACTAATATGTTAAAAATATTTATGTCGTGAAAAATACAATATTTGTTTTTTTTCTTTTAATTATATTTAACTTTTATATCTTCTCTTTTACTTCAATTTTATTTACTGAAGAAATAGAAAGAATAATAACCAGTAAGTATTTAATATTTTTTTTGCTGATCGAAAACATGGTGGATGTATGATAAGAGCACACCAGATTTCATCATTCTCGATGATAAATTCGGTGAGTAGTTTATCAAGTTTGTATAGAAGTCTGTGTATTAAAGTTACGTAATATTATTATTTTACCCGTTCACCGTCGAACAACTTACGATAACGGGTCTTCGTGTATTCTTTGAAAATAAAAACACGACGGAGAATAGCAATAGGTTTCTCTGCAGGAAACATGCAAGAACAACGAGAAATATCTCAGTTTTTTAAAAATGTGCAAAATATCTACAACTGTTTTGTGGATTGAACCTTGTACGATAAGAAAAGTTGAATGTTTTTTCAGAATCTATGTCAGATATCACTTTGAAAACACTCAATCCTACATGTTGTGCAGGCATAGATAGGTATGGTTTATACCCTTAGAGAAAGATTTAGTGATGTATTTAAAGCTATGTCTTACATAACTTTGATTAGTAAAAAAATAGTTATTGATGTTGTACGCGATCTACCAAACTTGTTTTTAAGTAGTGAGCGATCTACCCAAATCTATCAATAATAGAATTTAATTTCCGTATTATTTTCATCTTTAATATTATTATTAGTTTTGAAAGGTATGTACAAATATTACACAAGAATTATTTTTATAAAATACCTTATACTAAAAATGTTATTTTCATATCTGAAAGAAATCATTAAATATTGTATCTATGATACATATAAAAACATAACAAATTTTGAATTATCTGTTGTTGACATGGCTCTTCGATTTTCCAAATCTTGTTCTAGTTTTTAGAATTATTTATAAAATTGTAAAACTCAAAGGCATTTTGTTGATTTACCGAATTAAATAGATAATAGATTAACAAGCTGTAAATGGTATGAATATGGGAAACATTTTATATTCTGATAAAACGTCGGTGGACTTAGCATTCTTTTTAGCACTTTACATAGCATCAGAGATGAAAGAATTTAAAATGAAAGAAAAATTTGCCAAAATATAATTTTAACTAAAAGAGTATAAAATATTAGGTACAACTTATGTAATAAAAAAGGCTTAGTAATTCAGGAAGAGGAAAATATAATTTTGGTGGATTAAAGCCTCTAATTCTATGGTATGTACAATATATATGTGATTTAACTGATTATTTATGCGGAATCAGTTTTTCACTTTTGCTTATTTTATGATAATAGGTCTCCAAAGTATCAAAAACATATTTGTATTCATATTAAAGTTGATATGTTAACAATCATTATCTCTCTAAACATTATAATTTTGATTTGTCTATTAATTGCAATTAGGCCATTCACTGTACACGTTATTAACATTAATTATTAATTTTATTTGAAATTTCTGCCTTACCTAACCAAATGTATAGCTACATTTGTTCATTATGTTATTAATATATGGGGCATGGTGCAAGAAGAGTCAATGTCATATATTACGTAAATGAGATTAATGGGTAAATAATATTATAAATAAATATAAAATGAGTCTTACAATAAAAAAATGTAAAAAAAAAAATACAGTAAAGTAACATAATTTTTTTGAGTTTTTACGTAAAAATGAAAAAAGCTTTGTATACATTAAACATTGATTAATTTAATGCTTTTATTCCTTAATTTTGTCATAATATGGCATTAATCCTTCTTGCATTAAGCTACAAATATATATTAATATATATTATACACCATGAAAATTTGACGTCTCGAAATTAAATTTATTCATATAATTTGTTTGTTAAAAATATGGTTCTTGTAGTAAGAATAATATTATAAGTGTCATTATTTTCAGTAACTAATGCATTAGTCAATGAAATAGTATATTTATTTATTATTCTTATTATTCTTTGGTAAAATGTGATCATAGATTTTTGTTATTTAATACATTATTTAATGAGTATTATAAACTTAGTCAATTTCGGGTTTCTCTTCTGCATAAAAAAGCTATCCCATGAGATTTGATAAGTAATATACTTAAAAATTAATCCTCCGATTGGTGGATATTTCATCTGATTTTACATCTAGTTCAGTTCAAATATAATACCAAAGTTCCTTTGTTTAATTCCATATTCATAAACATTATACGTTGTCCTAGCTCATCAATTGAAAACGTTAATTATTTATATTATTGATATATATAAAATTGTAAATAAGTTTACATTTTGTATATTGATAAAGAAAATATATGGCCTAGTAACTGTTTTTATTTGCGTATCTTTACATTTCGTTTCAAATATACTTAGGTACATTTAAAAGCTATATAAGTTTTGTGAAATATTTTTATGGCTATGATAGTATTTAAATTTTGAGCGTTAAGATTTATACGAGTATAAAAATCATATTTCATTGTGTTTTATTTTTCATTTAATGTTTTAACGTTCAATGTATATTTTTGATTTAAGACTTATTAAAAAAAAAAAAGTGAATTTATTCATCTAAATTTCAGAGTTAATTTTCGATAGTATTATTATTATAATCGCTTCTTAGATTTTATTTTAAATTAAATTATATCTTGGAAAATTTATTGATCTTAAGTTGTTAATTATTAGGTAATTAAATATAATAAAAAAAAACAAAAAAAAAAAAAAAATGGAAAATATTAATAATAATGAAAACTATCAATTTAAAAACCAGAAGAAAATGGTAGCATTAAAAACCGAAGACGCTTTACGAGTGTAACAGGGTTGACATTTTGTTTTCAATTTTTTTTAATAAAAGAGTGAATAATTAATGAAAATAATGTCAATTTAGTACAAGGGAAAGTTGGTCAAAAGATAAGGGTATTATAATATACGGCTGTATTCGTGCGGGACCTCGTCCCTTCGCTGTTCGCAAATGGTTAAACCCATAAATAAAAAATATAAAATAAAAACACGCATGCGAAAAAAAAACCAACAAAATTAATTAAAAAAAAAAAAGAAAATTAAATGAGTTAAACAACAAATGTATGTTTCCGGACTAATTAGGTGACCCCACAAAAGAATTATCGTTTGTGTTGTGTTATCTGCTCATTATATGCGACACACGTCGTATTTCACGTACATATAATAGTGCACATTATATATTGTAATACGTAAGTGTTTGTACTTGGAAAATCAGTACATTTGTGACTATAAAGTTTTGACGAAACATTGTAATATTACTAATTGAGTACATTTCTGTATGGATTAACATTCGTATGTTGTTTATTGGCTTGGACGTTATTTCTTACGCTCCAGAATGCTGTATTGTTCCAAACATAATCTCGACGAAAAACCGTCTGGTACGCATTTTAAAATGTTTACCTGTATTTAGAAGAAGAAAAAAATGTTTATTTTATTCAAGTATCAAGTTGCTGAATAAAATCGAAAACCAACTTACGATTAAGATATATACTAGGAGGCGTTTCGCATTTACTTAGTCAGTAAATATATTGTCTACACTTGAATGGTTATCGAAATGTTCATAAAATGTTTAAAAACCTCGTCGACATCCTCGTGTTGAATTATTCCGCAAAAATAGTGTAATGATAATATATTTAAAACTATGTGCAGCGTAAAGTGCTAACGATTACTTTCGTGGCCGATGCGCGTTCGGAACGATTCGAAACTCGTTGAAAACGAAAGTTTGGTAAACCGTAGTCTCGAAAGTCGTTCGGTCGCACGAGAATCATCGCCTTGCGGACGAACTCTTCGAAATACGAAATATATACAAAATACATGATTCGCAACGGGACCAAAACAGTCATCACACGGTTTTCGCGTTGTTCGATATCCGTTTTAAAACAACGCTTCGGCGTGCTGGGCGTGCGCGTTTTGCACGCAAATGCGTTTGAAACGTTCGTAAAACGTTTGACGGGCCGAAGAGCGTCCGATGTATTCTCGTTTTTATTTCTTCCAGAATCCCATTCCCATTCATTCCGAGGGCAGTGTGATGCGCGTCCACGATCATCATCACATCGTCGTCCGGCAGAGCGAAAATTGCTCGACCGGGATCTGGGAAACGCCGTGCAACGCGTGGTCGGCTGAGTCGCGCGGTCGAGGGCTGACCCGTGAGTCGGACGGGCGTGGGGAACGACCGCGCGCGAACCGTCCAGTGGGCCGAAGAAACGCGCACGGCGGTTGTCGCTCGTGCCCGTGGAGCGTGTCGTGAACGTAACGACAAAAACACTATCAAGATTAATGTATCATTTCTCGGGAGGAGAGCAACATCAGAGGAAAAAAAAAAAAATTAAAATACAGCGCGCCACTCGCGTCGAGATGATGTAGTGTTCGGGAAAAGGAAACGATTTATTTATCAAATATTACTTACAGTAAGTGCAAACGTTCGAATCTGTAGCACGTGTTTAGTCACGCGAAATATGCGTTTTACTGATGACGACGTATTGAACGACGATAATAAAACGGCCGTAAGAACGATGTAAAATAACAATTACGTTCGGGTTTTTTTTTTCTTTTCCGTTTACGATCGTTTATTATTACCGACACGCGTAGTCGTGTCGTTCGATCGTGATTCTGAGTTTAGTATTAATTAAAACATATAGTTTATATCTCGATATAATTATAATATTATCGTAGTTTTTCGTTTATAGTGGAATCATACCACTCCGATTTTTAACATAAATACATCGAAAATACGAAAACAATTCACAAGATCCGAAATCTTGAACGTAAAACAAAATTGAATGTCTGCAATTTTAATTTTTATGGCGAGTAATGTTGACGTTCTACACGAGAATTCGTTTTATTTGTTTGTCATAAAAAAAAAAAAAAAAAAAATAATAATATCATATCGGTTCGATCATTTTATTTATTTGTAAAGTTACAGGTTTTTGCCCCCAACACTCGATACGGTTGATAGAAAAAAAATAAGAAAATAATCGGAAAACTAGTTATAATAATTTATGGTGAATTGAATATACAACGGTAGTAAAGTTACGAAATGGATGAACACGTGCAGCAGATAAAATATTATTTGGGTAAGGTTAGGACAGTTAGTATTGACATGGTGAGTCATACACGAATTTGCTGTAGCGTAAAAAAATTATTATTATTGAAGTGTGTATTTGTTCATTTATTATAATAGGTGTTAAACATTTACATCGTTTGACATTTAAGGACGGTGTTTGATGTCTTTGGGCTAAATTATAAATAAAAAAATTCGGTTGTGATGGAATGTTCAGTAATAAATTAACATTAAATAAGATGATAAAACTTTTAGAGGTTATGACGGCTGTGTACGTAGAATAAATTTTAGTGATGTATGTTTTATCACGGACTCTGCCACGAACATTTGACGCGGACCATTCAATTAAGTTTAGTCACAACGGTCGTCGACGGCCGCGTCTATCTTTTCTGATCAACCAACAGTCCGTAGAGGCGCACCGTCAAAACGACACTCGTTTTCGCATCCATCAAGTGGACCTGAAACGGTCGCGAGGATATCCGACACGCACCGCCATCGAATCCGTCTGCGCGTGTGTATTTCGCGATTGGAAAACCATGAGCTTGCTCAAAAATCATATTATTTCGCTAAATTTTGTTTTGTGTGTTGATTGTCTCAATTCACGTAACTTGTGCAAGTACTCGTGTTTATAATAAACACTGTTATATTATCGGATATTGTGGTTATTTAATTTCCATCGTATTATGATGTGTTTGTACCGTTCTACATCAGATGCGCTCCCCAACACATTGGTACCAACGGCGATGACGAAAATAATGAATTCCAAATTATTATGATTCACACTATTTGGTTGTTTCGTAAGGCTAAAAGGTGAAAATAACGCGCATTTTATTTGATTCGTTCGCAATCTATTTATAAAACTATATAATGCTTTTGAAGTATTATCGTCGTCCTATCACACTACGTATCGTGTGCGTAATATTGGGGAACATCCGAAGTTGAAATATTGAGTTCAATTCGTTCGATAAAACATATCCGAAACGGCGTAAGGTAGAAACTTGTGAAGTCGAAACGAGAACCGTGGTCCACGGGTGTGACATGCTCCACATCAAATCACGTTGAAGAGAAACATTTCGTTAAAATAATATCTGATCAAGCGTCAACCGCGTCAATCACGGTGAAAAATACATTTCTGATATCGAACGGAGTGGGTAACCTTCGCGATGTAATGCAATATTTTTTGAGCCCCATTTTTGATTTTGAGGAGCGCATGGATTGACGACGGTTTGCAATACGTGGTCGGCTGTATCATTCGGCTATCGTGCGTGTAAACGGGTGTATGACGCCCAATCATTTATTATTGTATGGTTACCATCGGTTTGTGCCCGTTGTAAAATAATGATTATAAACAATTAGTAATAACGAAAACGAGGTGTGATGTCATCAAACATACTACGGTTGTTCGGTTTCGATAGCACGTTGCACATGGCGGCGTTCTCGATTTGAGACTTGAACTCATGGAGTTCGTTTATAAACGAGCGTACACTCTTAAGTAAAATTAAAATCTTAATTTTATAAGAATTAAAATAAAGATACTGAAACAAAAATAAAAATTTTTTTACGCCTTCCTTAAATTTTTCACCCTGGACACCTATCTATGTTAATTATCCGTAAACCCGGCGATGTGTTGGTCGAACAATTTTTTTGAATATATGTATATATCAAATTATTAAAGTAATTAGAGTTAAATTTATCTTTTAGTCGAAAACCAATCAGTGTCTTATTATAAAGCTCATTGCTTTTTTAATTTTGGATGGTTTAACTACACGTTGAACATCCTCCGTGAAGCTGTGTATTTTAATAGCATTTTTAGATGTTTTCTCGTAATCTTGCTTATTGTAATATATACCGCCTATAATGGCCTGCGGGTTTTGTCATGATGACATATTATCACAGATACTTATACCAACAAACCTTTATCGTTGTACTAACAATCCATTCTGTTGTTTTTTACATGAATTGTAAACGAAATACTGTTCATGAGTCTCAGTTACGAGTGAATTATATTATAAACGCTTACTTGGAGTCGAACCAATAATTTTTATTTTTATTTTCGCGGCCTGTCGAAGTACTTTATTATTTATATGCAATAATTAAAATTACACATACATAATACTATTTATTGAAGTCGGATTTATTCCAATATTTTTTTTCCGAATACGCGTTATTTTAATGTTTGTACTGCACGCAGTAATACTATGGTACTGATAAAACAAATAATAGTTTTTGACAGTTAAGTTACTGTTAAAACCAAATAAAAATGAACATTTCCATCGAATTGACTAACTTATTAAATGTATTTTCCAAATAGCGAGTCCTAAATATGACAAATATAACAAAAATTTGAAATACTAAAAATCTAAATTATTACTCTAGGTGAAATATTATTCATCATAATAATTATGAGAGATCGTTTCATTCGCTGATAAGTTATTTTTAAGAATTCCTGTTGAATAGAAGTCCTTTACAAAAGAGGGGTGTTTTAGTACTTTCAATTTTCCAAATAAAATCGATGACAATTAATACTCCAATTTATCAACTTAATCAGTGTTTCAATAATAATTTTTGAAATGTGATTTACATATATCAGTAGTATTTAAAAAACTATAAGTTGCTTCTGTGGAATTTCAAAAATGCACTATTTCAAGTATTTCATTGAACATAAGGATAAAATAAACAGCAAAGATTTAATCGCGACTATTTTCGTTGGGAGTGTTTCTGATCATGCTTTTGGAACCTATTTCGTTTTATTTTGTGTACACTTTCCGAACACTTATTAATGCCTACTATAACCATTCGAGCTTACTATTCATAAATATATAGTGTTAAAATATTTCTAATATAAAAGTTTAATGACGAACGGTATGCTACACTACGAGAATTTTGGCAAAACCAAATAATTAAAAATGAGCCAAATATCTTGAACATGAACTGCGATCATATTGTACCGATATTATTCATAGCGAGTATTGGAGCGATAGCTTTGTTATTGATTCTGTGATTACTCTTATCGCTTCCGTTTTAGATGTAGTAAAAAGTTTTCGGATGTATCGTTGAAAAGGCTATTTTTTTTTTTTTTTTTTTTTATAAACCCACGACGGCGGTCCAGGGTCAGTGAAATATCATCGGAAACCTTTCAGTCGGAAAGTTTGGCTCCCCCTTCCCAAATCGGGAAGACGGGCGTTGATTTGTTATGTTTGTGCGCATCGGCGAAACGGTTTCCACACCGGACGGACGGCGTCGATGCGTCGGGAAATTGAAGTTGGCGGTGAATAAGATGTTATACGTCAAAAATGCAGAGGTGCCCCAGCAAACGCTATGGGATTACGGTGGTTGCGCGTTTCCTATTCCCTCGGCCGTCCCTTCGTACCGACGGCAGACGCTGAATAGTCGGTCGCCGGCGGCAAGAACAGTCAATATATGAATTATAGTCGACCACTACGTGTATCGGAGGTCAAGTCTCGTTGGCCAAAGGCCGTAAATAACAAAAGCTCTTTCCGGCTCCGTCCCTAACCGCCACCATCGGTCATCACTTCCACCGTTGCACTTCCTTCATCACTAGAAACGCCCTGTACATTCCATTAAAAATCATTGCCGTCGTCGTGTGATCTCCCGATTTCATAATGTGCATCGACCGAATTTACACTCGCCACTGCGATCAACACTAATTCATTTTGGAACGGTGTGGATATCAGCGAATGAATACTTACGAAATTAATCGCGATCAATCGTTTGAAACCAGTTGAACACGAATAAGGTGACCCTGTGCAAAAAGTGTTATTTGACGGTAAATCATTATTGTACAAACTATATTTAGTTATATTGCCATGTTTCGATATTTGACATCGTCCGAATTCCATAATAGAAAACTGTGTGTAAACCGTGCCTAGTCGATTTTCACTTAACAATATTGATTACAGGCCCGATACACGTGTAAAATACTAACAGGATCGGATGGATCTGCGCATCAGCTAGGACAGTGTTCTACGATCGAGACAAGGACATTCTTGATGATTGCCGTACTACGCGGTTTGGGCGTTATCGATCCGAGTAACATAAATTGCGCATACGAAACGTGAATAATACGCAATGTGTTGTCATTATCACGCATTCGTTTTGTGTACACGTGACATTTCGTTTTTAATTAAAATTACTTTTTGTGGTCGTCAGGGAGCTATAGTTAGAATACAATTATTATTCATGATTGATAATGACAAAAATAATGATAGTAAAAATAAAAAATAAAAATAAAAATAATAGTAATAATTTAAATCATTAAAAGTTATTCTATTGGGAAACATTGAACTGAAAATAAACTCGTGCACTACACGCATAAAGATTTCAGTTATTAATTTTCCGAACATATTAATATCGTTAGCGTGCACTGTTTGTCCAACACCATATTGAGGGTTTCCCATAAAAAATAAAGTTTTCATGATGTTCGAAAACGTTACAGGATGTATTATTTCCTCCCCATCAACTCGACAAACGCGAACAAAACCGTGTGCTGACGTAATTCTTTTTCGTGTATACCAATTTTCGAACTGTTTTGATTCTACGCAAAATGTCATCGTATCATCCTACGGCACCATATCGATCGTACGCACGACGGTATACAATACACAATATTTTCGAGGTGTATCTTTACCACCGTCACTCCGATTATTATTATTTTCACGCGAACAAAACACCATTTGTTCGTAATTCATAAATTCATATATATTATGTGTGATGTTGGCCTGTAGTCAAATCAAAAATTGTACTAAGTGCCTAGGAAATTAGTCGAAGAATTTAATTTTTATATGTTTTTACAATTCACCTAGACGTTTAGTTAAATAGCCTAGTAATTTAATGAAATGTCTAAACGTTTAACTAAATGCCCGTTTTCATTCAGGCAAATAATATATATGAAACGTTTATGTATTTATATTGAATCGCGATAAGTCTAAAACTCAAAACCAATATCATTTATATCGTAAATATGAACTGATGAAAGTCGAAACACTAGAAATAATGAAAAACAAATAAAAATTAACCGTATTGAATCTTTTGAACGAAAAACAATCGCAGTGGAAAAAAATGGCAAAAAACAGTAAAACACTATTTAAAGGATTAATGGTGATTAAATAATATTAAGTTATCCAAAAGTAGACCTAGAACCTTTCAATCGTCAACATATAATTGAATTGGTGATATACAATGGCGTTTATCATGTTAGCACAATAGTTGATGTAATAAAAAATTGACCTTCCAGATAAGATAACTAGTTTCAAATAATGATCTAGAAGATAGTGGTGTATCAAAAAATAAATTTGTATCCATACGTGAAGCTGTAGCAAACTTATCATATTTAAACGGTCAAGGATTTTTGAAGGTGTTTGTATTACAAAAAAAAAAAAAAAAATGGTAAGTACATTTTCTAGTAAATGCTACCAAATAATCATATGTAACAACAAAAATTTGTAACTATAATTTAATCCTTATTCATTTTTTATACTCCTACTATTGTACCTCATTATTAATTATTTATATGTATTCATTATTTAAGTTCTATTACAATAGTACCAATGGACACGAAATTAAAAACATTTCGTACATCTACGAATTTTGCATTTTAAAAACATAATTAATAAGAAAATACAGTTCAATTTTCGAATTAATACAAAAACATTTTTATTTTAATTATTTGCTTCAATTTCCTGAAACATTTTAATATTTAATTAAATTATGAGGCATTTAACTAAGTGTTTAGCCCTATAATAAAAATTAAATTCTTTAAGTAAATGCCTAAGCAGTTAGTAAAATTCCTGAATTGACTATATTGTCTAAAACATATACATACATGGAAATATCCGGATATACTCAATGACCGTTTAAAATAATTCCACGATATTCCCTTCCCTCTCAACCGAAATAGCGTTTATATATTATTTTCACTTAATTTTTTTTTCGGTCTTTTGCATACCAGAAATTTTAAGGTTAGGCGATTCTTTTTTAACAAGTTACACTCATCTTCTCGGTCGAATTAAAAGTTTTTAGAAAAAAACTTCTTTTATATAGTTTGAATTTTACCCCACAATATTTCAGTAAAATAATTATATTTAAAACTATTTTAATTTTTATCATAAATTGTTTAGTTTTTTTTTTTTAGTTTGTACACCGACAGTGAATATTTTAATTTTATCCCCCGAAATCCATTATTTTTTCGAAAGTGTTGATGTACGAAAATCTTATATTCGAATCAATAGTTGATTAAGCTTTCAAAGTTATTGTGAGCGTATAATGGAACTGTAAGGGTGCTTTTAAAAATGTTAATGTACTTCTACTCCGCTCATCATTATTTATTTATAAATAATCAACCATTTGTTCAATACTCGATTTGTACACGAATACATTTTTAACAGAAATATTTCGCTTGGCACTAGAATATTTGAAATGCATGTTGTAGTTAGTAGTTGGAATTGCAATGCATCATCTATTTGTTTCAAAACGATGAATAATAAGTTGAAGAAAACATCGTTTTTGTTGTTAAAAATCAATATGCAGTACAATTTATATTTAAAAATATATCAAACTATTACTTTGCAACTTTAGAAATTAAAAGAAGTAAGAAACAAAGACGTTTGTCTAATTGCCCACAAGCATACTGCGACACAAAATATGTTTACAATACACGAGTAGTATGTTGTGTGTTATCATTAAAGACCGGATTTTGCATAAAATGCATGTTGCTATTTTCAATATTAAATACATGCAATCAATGAGTGTACACAAATCTTTACTTGATTGATTAAATATTAAAATTTTATACTGCTTATTTTAGCATGTTCTGACGTTAGCGTTTTTCATATTTTTTATATTTTAACAAAAAAAAAAAAAAAAAAAATCCGTACAAATATACACCAAAAGGTACGGTTTCCTAGACGCGATCTGTCGCAGCGACTTGTCGTCGCGGTCGATGTCCGCGACTGGTCGTCGGGACCTATTTCGTATAGAGTGGTTTCCAAGACCCCGACATGTCGCAGCGGCCGAACTTCTTTTCAATCAGCGTTCGTAGTTTACATACGTTTTTAGTTTATTTTCAAACTTGTTCGAGTACGCACGTCTTTTTTATTTAATTTTACAATAAATAGTTATATTTTTAATAATAATAACATTCTTCTAACAGTTTTATTAGAAGAAGAAGAAGAAGAAGAATACCAAATTATAGGTGCTACATCATTGCCAAAAAATAGAAAACCTGTACATGAAATATTTAAACATCAGGACAGTGAAGGATTTTATGAAATTCTTATTAATAGACATAATTTATAATTTTTATCGCCAATGTTGAAAAGACATTCTTTTGTACCTCTTGAATAAGAATTTCGTCGTCGGACGCAGAAAAAACCAAAGTAGACGCCATCATGCTGAAAATTCACAACGATCGCTTTGAATGTCGCGGCGTCTTGTCGCGCAGTACTGCTCCCGCAGCAGTAGTGTCGTCGGTCGTCGCGACCTAAAGTGCGGTCGTCGTGGTTTGTCGCGCGTTACAAACCAGTCTATATGATTTTCGTGTAAGCAGTTACTAACGACATGTCGCGGCAACAGGTCGCGTCTAGGAAACCGTACCTTAACAATTCAAAAATATGTTAAGTAAAAAAAAAAACAGATTTCACGTAGGCACGTGTAGGTTACTAAACTTCCATAGGTTGGTAGTACGAGTTTCATAGTGAAGACGTGACTTTACCTATTTTATCTAATATTGTTTATAAAATACTCAAAACAACATAAATAGGTACATTATTACAACCATTGTTACATTTATAAAATTGTTGGTAAGAATTATGTTGTAGCCAAGTTTTAAAATTTTTTTAAAAATTGTAATAAATTAATAAATAATTATCATTGCAAAATTAAAATCAAATAAAAAATTTAATAAAAATTGAAATTTTATTTTGCATTTTTTACAATGTTTTTCTCGCGTATTTTGACTCTTTTTGGTGGGTTTTTACATGTATATTTTATAATTTGAAATGCATATAAATTCAGTCTTAAGTTATCATCATATCCGATTTAAAATATATAGCGAGGGGTAGAAGTCATTTCTACGTATATCCGGCCGTATTTCTATCGACCGGTCGTATCGACATACCCAGCTGAAGATTTTCGCGGGATTGCGGTCATTCGGTCGAACGGTTACAACATTAAAACATGCGATATACACTGTACAGTGTCATATGGCCATTCGAGGAGAGGCAAGAAGAGGAAGATTCGTTCTTGATGAATGGCTATGGTCAAGGGTCGTCGTGCCTCGACCAAGTGGACCCGGGGCATGGGGGAGAGTAGTTACAGAGGGTATAAAATAAATTAACACAGATTGAACATGGTGGCAGATAGGGTCCTACACCATTACCGAAGAATCCACCACCTCGACCAACAAACTAAATAAAATAAATACGAAACGAAACAAAAACGATTTTTTAATTTTTATTTTTACGCTTCCCACATCGTCCTTCGGCTCGATCTCTATTTGCCATTTTCAACCCTTTAGTTCTTTTTTCTCTTTTCACTGCAGTCATAGCCATCGTCATCATTGTGTGCTTACATAAAGCGCTACCGTAGTAGCCGCACACGACCGTCCCACGACGATGCTCATACCAATTAATCATTGCTTCATATACTTAACATACACACTGTGTATATATGTATACATATTTATCGTATCTTTTTTCCACTACTGTACATATTTGTAGGCATATAAATACAAATTTCCACAGACTTTATTTTATAATTATGCCTCAAAGTTTTGTCGCAAAATATACATATTTTTTTACACCTCCGGCGGGAATAGAGCACGGAAGTGTGTACAAAACTTCTCTTCATTAAGCACGTCAGAATACACTTGACACGTGGCAAGTTAGATACGCATTTTTTTCTCGTCTGTTGTTTTATTTTTTAATTTTTTAATTGCTTTTGAGCGCAAATAATTTCGTATTATGTTGTATAATAAATATGGATAACGTTGCGATTATTCAATATATTTTGAGGAAATACACTTATCGGTGATGCAGATAATAGTGGTTTATAAAATAGAGAGAAAAAGTGAGAATATCCAACAAGAAACCGATCCTAACGTGGACTGGATGAGAAATAACTTTTTGTGAAGGATACTGAAGACCAGGAAACGTACACAATGAGTGAAAGAACCGTTTTTTTTTCTCACAATAACTCCCCTTGTTGCTCATTTGTCTCTTTTTTCAATTTATTAATCAAACATATATAACCAAGAGCATGTGAACACACATATCATTAATTCGTTTATTAATAAAATAAAATATACGATTACGATTTATGGCTATGACAGATTCAAATTTCAGTATGGTTTTAAATTATATTATCATTCGTAAAACATAATTAATTATTATTTATTAGTTATAATAAAACAATATATTACCAATAAATATATTAATTGGTTTAAATTATTAAAATATTAATGTAAATTATTTATCAACAAATTAATAAAATAGCCGTACAGTAAAAAACAAAAAAATTTCAGTCGAAAAAGCTAAAATATGTGCAATTCTAATAGTTTTAAAATATTATAATCGTTTAATATAATCGATATAATTGGTACGTAGTATATTTTTTAAAAAACAATTACAATTTTCAGAGATAGTGATAATAAAAAATAAAATTTTAATTAAACTCCAATTATACGAAGTCGTTTATCAAAATAACTTTTTTGCACTATTTTACAACTCTAAATGGGTTTAATGAAAAACATAATCATATTTGTGTGAATCTAACGTTCGCTTCATCTTATTCAGGATCTGAAACAAATAAGCGAAAACACAGTAATTTGCACAAAAAGAGGAAATTAAAAACAATTGTCGAACTCCAATTCACAAAAGCAATAATTGTTTTTGCAAGATCGTGATGCCATTATGAATGTTCAATAATATAAAACGAAAATACTGTTAGTATTTACTACGAGTACTTACTACGAGTACTACTACTACTTATTTACTACGAGTGACAAAGTGGTTCCAGTACATATTTTTAGAAACATTAGTTAACATTGCATACGCTCGAAAACGCGAAGAGTTGTATAATACACGTATTGTGACGTTTGTATTCAAAAACAATGTACATAGTATTTACCAATTAGTTGAGTTGAGGGTATGAGCACCGTAGACTAGTTGAATTAAAAACAACGGTATTGTGGGCACGTACAATTTATAAAAGTGAGTTAATAAAACTTCATTTTGTTTATTTTGACAGGCAAGAAATAACACAAATCGAATCTTCCACCACCGTGGAGCTTTGGTCTTTGAAGACGGCATTTTTGCGTTCCGACTTTCAATTATAAACTGTAACCGACGAAACTTAATTACTCTGATCAAGTTCTACGGTCATATATACGGATATCGAACCACATTCGGTATTTCTAGTACTACTCACACATAAAAGATATATATATATATACACACACAGATAACTGCATGTCATGAATGTTACACGAATCGTAATATCTGTTCACAACGTTACTTGCACTGCATCTTCTCAAACGTAAAGTGAAAAATGATACACTACCATACATTGATTAGTGCACACGAGTGACATACATGGCAGTAAAATAGTGAGTGAATATTATGATTTTCATGTCGAATCCGATAACTGAAATATTAACAGTCCATATCAATAAAATATAACATAAGAAATAATAATATTTTTCACCATAAGACTTACGGCCGACATGTGTAACTGTTCCAGTGTCGCCGTCGACTCGACGTATCTTGAAAAAAACTAGACTAACGTTGAACTGAGTTATACGATCACAATACGTTAAGCACAATATTACATTATAATTTATTGTTCGCATTAGGTGAACGTTTTCCTCATCCAAATCGTTACACGAATCGATCTATACCGATCAATACACAACAGTCAACATACATAGTGTTCCAAGAGTACAAACAAACTGTAACACTTCCTGAGATAATGATGATGAACAGTTCTATAATCTAGAAACAAAAATCATGAGCTTGATAGTAAAAATGTATTTCATGTTTCTTGTGTACTTCAATTCAATTAATATTTGAATATTGACGGATTTGCAATTACTGATGAGCCGTAGAAAAAATCCGGAACCGGTGGTCTCTGCATTATCTCGAGAAATACCGCGACGGCGTACGTTTTTGCGGTATTACGATGTTTCGCATAATTACGCCATATGTGCGAATAGAAACTATAACCACGCAATCGGAACACAAATTGCGACTTCGAATCAAGATGCCGGTGTGCGGGAAGAGTGAATATACATCCTTGGAAACTAAAAACTTGAAAACCACATCTACGATGTGTGTTCGGAACGGGAATGCACACGTTGCGCCTTCGTGGACACTCAACATCATGCTCCTCCGGAAACTAAATGTAACAAACATACTACATAATCAAAGTACACACATATATACATGACATTTTATAAACTACGATAAAAGCAGTTGGGTGAGACCGGGTACAGACCCTCCCTTGTAGGCTTAAACACTCACCCCTGTACTTATGTGGGTAGACACACTCGCGTACATGCACACCTACACACACTCTCTTAACAAGACACATAGGAGAAAATACAGATTAACTAATATTTTACCCATGTCTTGAACTGACTAGTTTGACGAATAATTGTGTTTACTTAACTACACTGTGGGTGCTATGGCGTTTTGATTGAATTATCCTTTTAGTACAGTCAACAACTGAACACGAATATAAACAAAAAATTCATCTTTTTTTTCTCTTTTTTTATTGGATTTTTTTTTCTCTCAGATTTCAGTTATCAACTGTTATGGCTCAAATATTGAATGTATATAAGAAAATATATATATTTATTGATATGTTTGGTAAAGATAATAAACATGATGAAGTAATAAAATAAACAGATAATAAACATGATACAGTAATATGGGAAATTCAATAATTAGTCATATACTGAGACATAAATAAAGGTTTATTTTAAACATTAGTGAGAGTATAACCTATGACTTTGGACATGATTATAAATTATATAATGAGGAAAAAGTTGAACTGAAATAATTAAGGAGATATAGTAACTTAAGTGATTATAGAATTAAGAACCAAGGAGAAGAGTGTAATTACTGGACTGATATGAGTGTTGAGATGAGAGATGAAATTAGATAATGTAACAGAAATACGATTTATGAAAAAATCTTGTTCGTGAGTGACTTCCGTGTAAGAATTTGCATTGAATTGAGGGTATGACTCAGGAACTTTGTCTGGATGTGCTCTTGAAGAACTCCATTTTTTTATTTCCCTTGAAAACTGTGCAGCCTCTGTAGTTGGCAGTAAGGTTCTTGGAACAAAGTGCACCTTTGGCTTGACTATTATTCTTGATACAATCGTTGGTAGGATGTACAGCACCACATTTGACATAGTGGGTGACATTAATTTTTCGTGTGGCAAAAATATTGGCCACTATGACATTTCGGAATGTTTAGGATTTTATTGAAAGGTTTTTCAATAACCACTTCGATACTAAGCAACGACTTAATATTGTGAACATCCTCATTATCGTTATTCGAATATAATTCCACCAAAAATACTGGGATAGAATTTTCATCTTTGGCGTTGTAAACGTATTTTACTAGAGGTCTCGATTCCTCCAGAGTAAAGGATATTTCAGTACTTAAGGTAGAAGAGTGTACATTTCTGTTGGCGGCCCTGTAATGGTGTTAGAAGTGAGATGAAAATATGTAAAATCGGGCATCAGTTTCATTTAAGTGATGAACAATCTTGTTAAAACTGTTATGACCTGAAAGTTAAATAATTATATGAGAAGGCGAAGATTTGCGAGTAAAATCGTTTGGGCCGGTAATATTTGTTAAATCGAGATGAAGGCGGAGTAATTTGCAATGTCCTTTATGTAAATCGATGGAGCCGGAGAATAAAAATTCTGAACGGTGTATGGTGACAGTGATATCGTCTTAAGAGCTGATTGAATATATGGATACATCATTTTTTTTTCATGGGTATTATTACAGACGAGAACAGCTAAACTGTTTGGTGGAACGTAAAATTTCGATTTTTTTTATCATCTTTCCCAGGTGATAGAGATTAATTTGACAGATGGTGTTTTAAGGTGCTGCGTGTATTTGGCGAATAAGTACCGATATTCTGAGATATATTTTTCGACAGAATTGTAGTAGTTGGAAACAATCAATAGTGTAGACTGAAATAGACAATGTGCGCACTGCTGCGATAATGGAGCGAGATATAAAACGTACTTACGGTAGTTACGGCTGAACTGATAATCAGCTTTATTTCATTGTTCATACAAGTAACAGCATACATATACATGTATATATATATATATATATATCAGCTATTATATAATATATAAAAATTAAGTTAAGAATAAATAATTGATACATAATAACGATTTTTTTCCACAGTAAACTTAATGAAAATATTCATCCAAACATAAAAAAAATTTACTATTTTATGCCATTAATGGTTATACGCTATAAATTAATACGAATAGTAGCACGAAATTGATGTACAGGAATGAAAATATATTTAAAGGTTAAAGGATGCCAATTTATTTGATATATATTTACATTTTAGAGAATCTAGTATAATAATAATATAGTAATATATAATATAATAATAATAATAATAATAATAATAATAGTAGTAGTAGTAATAATATCGTAAATAATATCGTAATCGGTACTGAAAATAATTATTTTACACTACTTCTTACGAGACAACTTTTTTGTTGGAAAAATATTCTTCTAAAATTACATGAAAAATATCAAAAACACCAATGGTGTATCACTGCTTAATTTGTACACTTTTAATGGCTAGAGATAAGTACAAATTATAATTATCTACCCTATGAAACAAAATAGTAAATTATCATGATTCAACAGCTACTTATACGGACGGTGTACGGGTCACGTGGTCCTTTTAAATTTTTATTTTATATTAGGAATATAATATTCTACGAGGCATTATTTGAAGGCGAATATAGTTATGGGATCTCTTCATAAATGCACTGTTATACCGTAAATATACATAATATGAAAAATTTATACATGGTATATATACGATTGGTTGAATTCGTTATAATTTTTAATATAAGAGCATATTTAACTCTTTTGGATAGAAAAGTTCAATAAAATGAATAATTTATAAATTATTAAGTAAACTCATAATTCTACGAATCTCAACTGCTTTTCTTTTCTTTTATAGTTTATTACATTTTTTAATTTATTTTTATTATTTTTTATTAAGGAATTTCGAGCTGGTAATATCTTATACATGATTTTATATCAACATCAATATCAAAAGTTGGAACCCTACCCATGATTAAAATCTAAGTTATATGCTATACTTATATTATGAACCATATATTCAAGAATGTTGTCTATACATGACTATAAAAATGTTCTTCTAAATCTACGCTATGTTCTTGTTGTATGAAATATTAAATGAATGGTTAAACTTAAATAAATTATTATTTTCTTCTGGAAAACGTACTATATAAAAACGGTGAAGTGGTTAACATATAACTTGGATCACATAACTAAACACCATTTATACGTAGCACAAAACATTTTGTTCATCATTAATTTCAATTATTTTATTTAAATTTTGATTTTAATATATTGTTACTATAGTATATATAATATAAATATACATTGTATATTTATAGCATGTATAGTGCTTGAGTCAAATAAATAAATTATAATTACTTTGTTTCAAAACTGTGTTCAACCTGGTATACGTTTATTAGTGGATACAATATTCAATTGAGTTTCTTGAAGTTTAGTTGATGAAATACAAATGCGGTGAATATTCCAAATAGTTTCAAAAGTTAGTTGTGAATTATCATAATCAATTTCGTCCAAATGATATCTCAGAACACAAATTGCTATTGTTACGTAGAGTAGTACATACATATAGTATATGTAGTTCAGTAAACAGATAATAATAATTTTGTATCACTCTGTTTCTTGTTTGGGTAGTTCTTAGCCAAGGCACTAGTCTATGATTTCAACGTAAATTCAGTCATATTTGCGAAATTCATCTTTGAAGTCGCTATATCAATGACATCCGACCTGAGTTTTCAGTAATGAATGAAATTTAAAAATACAGACTAATTTGAAATAAAAAACGTATTGATTAAAGACGATATTGTAACTGAGCTTCTTCTACTCCTTCTTCTACTAAAGAAAAATATAATTTAGTTCAAACAAATAACATCGAATCAATCAATTTGTTGTTTATGTTTAAACATTTTGACATTACTGAAAATTTAAGTTATTTTTTACTATGTTCTTCAATGAATTTTGAAACTAATCACGATTTGTGTTAGATCGCTTACTTATTTACGTTTGACTGGGATATTCATGCTTAATGTACAACGTTGGTAGAAAAAGAAAACTTTATTTTTCGACTCTTAAGTATATAAAAGTTAACAAATAAAATGTATGTATGGTATACCCATTAAATACGTTATGATTCATTCAATTTGATACAAAAAATTGATTGAATATAATTGACTGAAAACAAGTGTTGGGCATATTGCGTTTCACATATATAATATGTGTATTTATGAAATAATATTGGTTTAATAATTTCTTTTTACTCTGTAATCGTTTTAATTGATTGATATTTTCATAACTAGCTATAATTAATTATATATTTATTATATTATTATTAATTATATTATATTATTATATTATATTAATAATTAAAATAAAATTAAAAATTAAAATAAATAATACTTATTGAATATTTGAAAATATCATGCTCAAGAAAAAATTAAATTTCAAGACACACATAATGTTAATATTATTATTCTTTGTATTCTTTTCCATTTTATTCAATTTTTACTGGAATTTTTAAAATTCCCCATACCTCATAATTATTATTCAAACCCAAAGTAAACTAAACACGCGTACTTTGATATTTAAATTAATTCTTACTTGAAAATTGATGTCTGGCCCAAAAATACATAATATAATTAATTTTAATATCTCGTTTTCGACTCGAAGCATGCAATTATATCGATTTTCGGTTTATAATGTTTATCGTCCCATAATTTACTCCTTATCGTATGTAGTATATATCATTAAAGCCGAAGTCATTGAAACCGGAAGTAAAATAAATTAAAAGTAATTTTTGAAAAAAATAATTATTTAACGGGTATTCTGTAATCATTAAAGTGTGTCTAGTGATGAGACTAGTCCTTAATTGCTAGTCTTAATTTTCCATCGGCCGATTAATTCGGATTTATCCTATGTGTCAATAAAAATGAAAGTCGAAACGGGAAAAAAATAATATCCTGGTGTGTGTATATAAAATACCTTTTTTACTGGTAAACTCCACCAGAAAAAAAAAAATATGTAAAATTGGATTCGTGTAAACTTCGCCACTGAAAAAAATCAGGTAAAATTTAATTCATGTAAACTTCTTCAGTGAAGAAAATCAAGTAGTAGTATAAAATTAATGTGATATATTATTAAAAAAAAAATTATAATATAATATAATATCATATCTTTTACATTAAATATTTAAATCATAGTAAAAAAATCAAAATAAATAATCACTATACCTAATAATCTAAAAATACATAATTATGTCATGTATGCAAACTAATGTTATGTGATACAATTTGTAAATATTTTAAGTCTTATATTACTCAATTAGTGTACCTATTTATAGCATCCTGTAACTTTGTCATTTTTTTTTTATTTCGAATTTATTAGCTTATTTACTTCAGATATGTCATTTAGTTTTATGTAAGTATGGGTTTGAAATTTGGTAAGATACTAAAAATATGAACATTCCATTGACGTTTATAAAATTAATTTCTTAGATAACTATGAAAGGATTCACATGCAAAACACAAAAAAAAAACTGGTGAAGTTTACATTAGATCTTTTATTACCTTTTTATCTTAACCGATATTCTGGTGGAGTTTACAATCGCCCGTGTGTGATAGTATGAATGTATGAATGTGTGAATATTGTGTGCTTGTATATGTGTGTGTTAATATGAGGGTGTGTATGAATGTAAACATATAGTGTTCCAGGTCCCTCTCCCATGACGGATGGTAAGCAGTATGTCCCAATGACGGTATGATCCGCGGTCTGGTGGTTGATGGAAAAGCTAGAAGTGGCTGTCGGCAGCCAGTGTGATAACGACTAACGCACGAACCGCATCAAATTGTTAATTATTGCAAAGAGATTTATCAGTCGAATGCACGCGTTGAATAATGCACTTTGATAAAAACTATATATATATATAGTTTATAAGATCAATTTTTTTAGTAAATATGATTTTTTTCTTTCTTATATTTTTATTTATTTTATGTTTCAAAGTATGAAACATGGGACAAGTGATGTATCTGCAAGCCGCCCAAAAATGATTATATTATCCTGAGAAGTTTAGTATCGTAAGAGTATTCCACAGGACCGGTGTAACAGTTATCTGCTGGGGCCATCTAACGATATTCATGAATGCGATGTACATTTTTTTCCCGTCTGGATTTAGTATTGTATTTAGGTGTAAACCAAATACCCAAAGCAATATTTCGAACTTGAATGAATATATAAGATAAACTTAAACTTTCAGAAAGTACCGCTTATACCGTAGTGAGTATAATAATGTATACATGGATTCTTTGCATTGTGAAATAAAATGATGTCACTATACGTAACACTATTCTAATAATATTCGCGTTTGAACGACGCGTAGTAAAATTAAATACGATTTTTATTTATTATTATTTCTAATATTCTTTGTAAATTGCACACTCGTTAGAAAAGTATTTATTTATTGCCTCCAATTACTATTATGTGTAAAATGAATTAAACGTAACAACAATATCCAGTATAGAATATACCTTGGCTATGCGATAGTATAGTAAGATTATAATATGTATACAAAGCATTACAATTATTATTTGATTTCCTTTTCACTAATTAAATATTATGAAATGTATTATTTCTTAGTAACAACAAAAACTAATAAATAATTATTACCGATGTCGAATCTTTATAATATGCTAGTCGACCCGGTAGTTGATGTTCATTACTAAAATACGATATCATAAAATTACTCAGGATTGAATGACTATCTTTTTATAAAACGTATGTGTACCAGAAAGTTTATGCTACCCACATTGTTTGATTATAATATGAGTATAATATACGACTATATTATAGTCGTATAGTGATAAGGCGCAGTAAAAATTCGGTGAAAATAAAATAAGCTGACCGTTTCTTAATCGAAGAACATGATATTATCATGATATCCAAGAACAATCTTCTTGTGATTAAACATAAGAGATTTTAAATTTTACAACTTGAATATTCAAAGTATTTTACTTATAATAGCGACTCTGAATTTAAATAATATTGACATATTGTTCCGTATTCAAAACGTTGGTCCAACGGTAAAATATCTACTTTTTATGTTCATATTAAAACTGTAAAAATCGTAAATTATATCCATGTTATAGGACCACAAAAATTCTAATGTAATATTAATAATTTATCAACGACTTCGCATTTATGAAAATAATACAAATGAAAGAATAAAAGAAAAAAAAAATGGTCTCGTATGATTTTACAGTTGGTGAACAAATACACAATATATTCATTTTTTCTGGCGATTTTCAAGTACGTTAATTTTATAAGGTCGATATCGCTTCGTCATGCGAAAAATATTTTATTTCGGTATAAAAGGCGATAAACGCCACAGTAAATTGCTTCAAAAGTTTGGCGAAAAACCCAAAACCGTTAACCCAAATGCATTAAGCGTAAAAACGTTGAGTGTTGGGTAATGCCAAAGAAAATCATTATTTTAATGGCTTATCCAGTCGGCGTATCAATGTGATTAAATAACGCTCGACTTTGTGTGTGTTAGCGCGTTGCTATGAAATATAAACTCGATTAATTCGCACGTGTCACTATACTAACTGTACAAGTACATTTGCACCATATGAATCGAGGTTGTGTATCTTCTACATTGCAATATATTGTACAGCAAAGTGCAAACTGCAAGTGGTGTTTCTTTCGATGCTAGACATTCGCTATTTTATTCGGTCGGTTAACAAATTGTTGAAAAAACACAGTAAAAACAAAAACAAAAACACAGTAAATTTTAGACCAATAAAACTCATATTTTTTTCCGATAATAATCGAGTTTTGACTCTTAATTAAACAGGATATTGACCGTGATTGTCGGTGACAGTAAATATACATATAAAGATATTTAAATATTTAATTGTGTAATATTTTAATCTTACGCGTGGTATTTGGTGGCAGGAGAAAACAAATGATTTCTTTTCCCCGTATTTTAAAATCCAATGGCCATAACGAATGAATTTCGGTTTGGAGTGCGCAGCTGCTGTATAGTTCGCAGAATCAATGAATGACACGATGTAATGTTGACTTTCGATACGGGTGGACAATATGACGTACTGGCTGGTGACGGCGTATACGCAGCCAAGTCTCATGACGATGATTAATTCGATATTAATATTCGTCGTCCCGGATTCGCGTGCGTTCATTACGTTACAACAACCAGAATATTACGTATAATACGTATCGTCTTGCAACAATAATATAATAATGATTGAATGAGTCCACGCAGGAGGTTGTGTCATTTCTAAACCCTTCTTTGGTATACCCGACTCAAAACGTCAGTTTTAAATTTGGCGAAGGTTATAATAACCCAAAAACAGGTTATTGTTGGGTTAGGCCTCTATCGTTTGAATTGTCATTTGTTTGTCTGCGTAGATAAATCCTGCTACTATTTAATGACAGTATCCGAACGGTAGTACTTTGAAGAAAAAATGTAAAAGCATTTCGTATGCATCTGAAGTAACCGGAGTGGACATTTTTCCGCTTAACTCCGTCCGTAAATGGATTATGTGCTTCTTGTAGAGAAACTGAACGTTTCACACCGACGAACGTATAAATTACGAGGTTAAAAAGATGAAGATCTGAAACTCGCGTGATGGACTATTGTAAAATGAGAACGTAAACGGATCGCGTTAAAAACTACGCCAACGGTTCGAACAATGATGCTTTGACAAGCCGACAGACAGCCACGTCTCCTTGGATATCTAACCGGCATGCACTTAACGTGAGTCACGCAAATAGTATATAGTATACACAACAATGTATATATATATATACACATGTACTCGTGGAAAGTCACTAAACAATAGAAATCATAAGTTATAGAACATTTTTTCCGAGCAGTTCGCCACGATGTGTATATTTTAATCACATTTAAAAATCGAAACCTTCATAATATGATGGTTTCGATTTTCTAAAACAACTGAATATTAAAAAGAACTAGATATTATTCTATTACATTATAATGGATTAATGTCCTGTTATTTGAAATATTTAAAGCAATAAAAACCTACGTACGTCGGATACTTCCCATTATAATACAGATACGAAATATGTTTGAAAACCAATTATTCCCTAATTGCATTCCATCATTAATAATGGCAATGAATGGGTTCTAGATACTGTTAATGTACTCGTATTTACCGATTGTACTTATTATACTTATATTTTAAATATTTCTTTAGCGTTAGTATAGTTTTGACACGGCGATACGTATAGGCAAAACAGGTACATACGTGTGTAGAAAGTACTTCCGTTGGAATATTATAACTATATATATTTATGGTATTTGTGTTTTTTGTTGTTATAACTAACAACATTGTAAACGAAATATACTTATATATTATACATATATTTTGTATGAAGATAAATGAAAAATAAATTGAAAAATTTATTTTTCATTCTATAGCGAAACAATAATTATTCGGCAATCAGTCCGGGTCCATCGGTTGGTTAGTGCGCACGTTGGTTGCATTCGCACTCCGTTATCTGTTATGTGTTTCGGATAGTTGAGTATTTCATCACCAACAATCGTTATACAATAAATATATATTTTGTTACCATAGACAACAATGGATCAAGTATGGAAATATTCGTAAAGGCTAGTTCAGACTATGCCAGTTATTTAGTCGAGTGGTAAGTGATTTACTAATTACTAAACTACTCGATCAAAAAAATAGAATAGAATGGATTGACTAAACTAAATTACATTACTAAACTACTTGACTAAATCGATCTGTTCATACATGATTAGTTACTAAAATACTCGCTACTTGACTAAATTACTGGCATTGTTTGAACAAGCCTTAAGTCCTAGTATAAAAAAAAAAAAAAAAAAAAAAAAAAAAATAACAACAAGCCTAGCAAAGCAAAATTTATCCTCCACGAATACAATGCCTTTGCCACTTTTTGCTGTGAGTCTTCACTCAGATACAAACAACAAGAAAATCTTTGGTATTACTAATTTATTGCACTTACCCGTTCCAATTGAGTAACCATTCAAATTGAAACATAAACCTTTTCAGTGTCATAAATATCAATCTTAAGAATAAACATAGAATTACTACGCGTATAAGCCTCGCTGCATTAAGTGCGGTGAAGATCGCACGTCAGAGGAATGCACTTAAGATCTCCTACTAACAGCTAAATATGACCTATGTTCTGGGCCCTCACACTGTTTCCTATAAAAGATACTCAGTTTTCAAGAAGTTTAAATCAGCCACTCTCAAATAATCACGAAAAGACGGATCGCTCCTACGCAACTTTTCTCCGTGCAACCTCATTCCCACAAACTTACGTTAACATCGCAGCCAACCTGTCGACATTCTTACTATCAAAAAATCAAATAATTACTAAATTTCTAAATGAATTTAAAGCAAGTATAAATCCATTAGTAACTCTTTTAACGTCGGTTCTAAATGAAGGTTTATCTTCAATCATCTCGATTCGGTCATTAAATTAATCTTCCCTTCTCGCACGTACATAATACATTTAAGCATCATATTATTTCAATTCATTTTTTTTTTTATTGTAATCTAACTTCCGTTCTCTAAATTATGCTCAACCTTACTATCAAAATCAATTAAGTTATATAATTGTACCTATCAATTTTATCACTATTCCATCTTTCATCAACATATTATATTTTACTCGTATATTGCATGTATATTTCATTTAGACGTTATTTATTATATCACTAAATTGTATCATTACTATTGTAATATTTTACTTGTAATTGTCGAGCTATAATTGTATAACACAGAAAGCTCTAAAATAAAAATAAAAAAAAAAATGAAAAACTATTCGGCAAGCAAAGGTACGGATATAATATTTCGAGATGTTTGCATATCGTTAAGTATAATACAATTAACGTTTCTATGGGTACTTTCACATTTATATCGTTTCTACCTAATTTGAATTCAGCACTTCATTCCATTCTATCGTCTGCCTTATTTTTTTAATTCATTCGAGCTTTGAAATTCTGTTATTTGTTTAACGTCATCTATGTGCTTCATCTAATATTATCTTTTATGCCTCACAATCTTCAAATATATAAGATCTCATTATATTTATGTCTTTCGGTGGTTATATGACTGTATAATTTCGGTAGAATTCATTTATGTTATGATCATAAAACAATTATAATATGTAAATTAAAACTTATCTATATAAGTGACTGAAGTTTCTCCCTCGTATAAACACATTAATCGTTTTAATGATTTAAGTTTATTGAATTTTATTGTTTTCGGCGTCAAGACTTATTTACAACAACAAAAATACGCCAGTGGTTACTAAATAATCGTTACGGACAGAATTATAACTGTCATCTGCACAATGGTATGCAAATCTCATCTTTTTCAATTTTGATTCAATGAATTAGCTTAACACACTCCTTACTACCGTACATTTAGATACAATATCAAAGGTAGTGATGTCGGAACAAAGTGTAAAAATCGAATTTATATTGTTAGAAATTTATTCTTTATAAACAATTTATATTGATAATAATATTATACTGTGTAGTATACAATATAATAATAATGTATTCATTGTACACATTGTTTTTTAAAAGCAACAAAATAGTTTCGTTTCAATACTGTGTGAATATCATTACGCGAAACATTATACACACATATAATATAAAATTTGTTAGTAGAAATGTTGTAATGTGAAAGTTGAAACTTTTGAAATGAAATTCCAATTTATTATTCAATTTATTCATTGACGTCTAAATATAAAAACAATATATTTACAAAGCACGCGATGTACATTAAAATATGATAATATTTCTCCATTGCGCATAATTTTTCCACTCATTTCACCCGTCGGCTTGCATGTTTCGACAGAAAAAAAAACTAATAAATATAATCGTCATTAGCAGACAGTCGGACCACCGTGGTCATAGTTAACAGCACTATAGGCGTGCATCGATTGCTATTTATTTATGTACACACACACACACACACACATATATATATATATATATATTTAAATTTTTATCATTATTTTATTTATTTATTATTTTTTTTTCCGTCATACTTTCAACAATACGCGTACAACCGATTCGTGCGTGCGTACACGTTTATAGATCAAGAGTGCGGCCGTAAACGAATCGTATGTAGTACCATTTAAACGAAAAACGTTTATATAAATAAACGCATTTTGTTTGCTTCACATTTACATGAACACGGCGGTCGAGAAAAATTTAGGCAACGATTTTACACCGTACTCGCGTTTAGGGGCTTGTTGTCGCGTTACGGCGCGCACGCACGCAGAAACAATAGCGAGAAACGGACGTCCGGCTTTGGCACGTATCGGGCTCGTGTTTGAATAGGAACCGATAAAAAGTTAACGCCCGTGCGGTCGACTTCACTTGTTTCCAGAGATCAACGTCGGCTTTCGGCGCACCGATCGGGCATTAAGGGGAGAGTGATGGACGGATATAAAAATTACGCGCTTGCACCACCAGTCGGTCCATCCGCACGTCTCGTACCGTCGCACTTCGGAAAATCGTACGACTAGCTAACGTGTAACTTCCGGCAAGAGCACATCGCCGAATATTAAACGCGCATCGTTCGCAGTCCTTCTACCGGAGGAAGTAGGTTGGTAGGGGGTAAATGGAGGCGAAAAAATGTACGTACTTTCCGCATGCGTTCGTACACACGCATACGGTGTACACGCGAGCATATACGCATTATACGACGTGTATATTGTGCACACGTGCGTAGAGGGTTCCGCGCGGAAGTGAGTTTGCCCACCGAAACGATTGCCGACGACACGTCGTTGTCCATTAACATATGCTCGGGGGTGGGTCGGGTGAAAAAAAAATAAACACAACGCGCCACGGCCGGATACGGAACCGAATGGAAAACGTTTTGCGAAACGCAGGCGATGATGTCCTGAATACTGGTAGAAGATGTTTCGCGTTAAAAATAGTTTTCGCGGGCCGAAGACGAGGAGTCGTTTTCTATCCAAACGAGACTTATCAACAGTGAAACACGCGTCGCTAGCTAGCACCACGTCGCCGAGTCCAATAAAAAAATGCCCGTCGCACGTTCAGCTATGCAATGCACAGTACACTAATCGCATAGGAATTCGTTATCAACATTGTTAATGTTATCACTACATCATTGTTAACGTCGTTTAAATGCCGCGTAGTGGAAAAACTGTATTCTGCAATGTACTGGACGAATTCATGATATTTATACACAAAAGGTGATTTTTTAAAAGGCATTCTCGATTCAGTTTTAAACCGATCCATGCATAAAAAACGGCTATTTTTTTAACGTTATTTTTCCATAACCGTTTTCAAATATTAATTCAAAAATATTCTACATTGATTTGCAGTCGTTCGCGTTTATACGTTGTTGATGGACGGAATAATGCATCATTTTATTTTGCTGGTTATTAATTCCTTCGGTAAGAGTTAACAGTATTAGAATGATTAAAAAAAAAAAATGAAATTATAATAAATGCATGATTTAAGCTTCATAGTGGGGTAAACTTATCTCATAAATCACCATGCATATGACGAGTTTGTTACAGCGGTTTTGTGTGGTCATAATTTTTTGTTTTATTTTTCAATATTTTTATTTTATTGTAATTCAATATGAATTCAATATGTCGTATAGTGAACTATTCCCGTGTCGTAAAATGTCCACACTAAACGGTATCGTAATTCGTTATTATTAATTTCGTTATGTTAAGCCAAACCTTCATAATGCGTTGGTCGTTCCTTATCCATATCAAATATTTTAGCATAACTATAATTATTTCAATACCCGTACGACGCGTTAAAAAAATATTAATCGTGTGTTTCGATTTATTTATCAGACATTCATTCTCGCAGAACCATTCATAAAATAATCGAATATACCATCCGAATTAATTAAAAAAATATTTTACTACATGCAGTGGTGGTTAACGTCACACGATGATTACAAGAACTACGTTCTGCGGTATGAGATGCATGGTTACGGTAAACGGTTTCAATAGTTTATCAGAACGTCATCTCATTTATTACCACTTGTTTTCTTCATATAAATAAATTACATTTTAATAAATAATTTGTAAATAGTTATTACTTTCGATACAAATAAATAATTTCAAATGTGGTATACACTCGCTGTTGGATGATGGAAAAAATATTAATGTATTTCTGCGTTGGAAGTGACGTTGACGTCTATTACGTTTGCGAATTTTTACTTTTGAAGACGCTATCGATTAACCGATTTGTCTAGAAATAATATTCACATGAATTTAACAATAAACTCGTCAACTCCTATTATGTAAGAAATTGATATGTATCCGTCATAATAACGAATTCGTATAGATACTCATAAAATCGGATTTGGACCCGTTTGTACCGAAACTAGTTAAGTCAGTAATTCCGAAAAAATGAAAAATACACAGTTTAAAATTAGTATTCAACTCGATATGCGCGTAGTTCTATTATCGTTAATGTACGGTATCGATCGTGGTTAAGTATTTTTTACACGCTCCAAAAGTAATAATGAAAAATTCACGCGTTGTGCACGTATATAAAAAAATGAATACTTATTCTCTATTAGCCCGACAATTAATGTTGAAGTATTATCTTAAGTTATAATTTAATATCTTAATGTTCTCGATATTTTAAACAACAATTTAACATATTCAGTAATTAAATTAATCGTATCGATAATTTCTTCTACTTTTTTCGGGACTTCAAAAACAATTTCAATCAATAGTTTGCAAAAAAAAAAAAAAATTGAATAATGCAATTTATATTTATTGTGTTAATTTTTAAATCACGAAATCATTATATACTGCTATAGAGTTTATTATTAATATGTTTAAATATACAATACTGTCGGCTATAAAAATTTAATGAATTCAGTTTAAAAACTGTAAGTGCATATCACATTAAGCTTGAAGTATTTTTGTTTATCGTGATGGCAAATAAATATATAATAATACGATTTCGATTTTAATTTTAGGTAAAATTGTGTTTGCAGTTATTAAAATAATAATGAATTTACACTTACTTACGCTTTGCTCTAAAAATTCATTATTCGAATTTTCCGTACTACGGTGCAGTGAATTCAATGCGACCATATTAAATTTCGAGTATTGATTGCAAAAAAAATAAAACATATTATTCACTTTAATGCATTCACTGCGCGTTTTCCATAAAATGTTATAAAAGTTTTGAGTATGTATACAAAATTTTATACGCATAAAAATTATTATAAATATTATATTTTCAGTGTAAAAAATGTTTGTAAACAAACGAATGCAGTCTATGGAAATTTAAAACAACAAGTTCCCAAAAAGCATATACTAGAGCCGATATCGGAACAATAAGTAAAATTTTAAATAATTAATAATCGTTTAATTTGTACGCACGCACTTCCGAATGCTAACGAATGCTCAACATTTTTTATGTAAATTTAAAATAGAATTTATTGATTGCTGAGAGCGTATAATATTTCGACAACAACATAATATTATACCGATATATTATTTCTTTCATTTAACCAACTCTTTTGACATTTGATAATAATACGTGCTGATGGAAACTCGTGTCGGAAATTATTTGTGCTTCGGAACTCGTATACCGAATGTTTTGATATGTGAAAAAAAAATTATGAAATATACATCCAGTACTTATACAGTTGAATTAATTGTTTTTTATTTATTCCGAACCGGGTGCTTACGTAGTGTACAATCGCATACATCAACTATAAAATGGTACAAAAGCGGATACAGATATCGTACTAATACTAAATTATACATACTATTAACTAATGGATTCGATTATTATCACCCGCGGCCATTCACTAGAAAATGACGAGTTATCAACAGTG
The DNA here is from genome assembly GCF_003268045.1 of Sipha flava. Taxonomy (NCBI): domain Eukaryota; kingdom Metazoa; phylum Arthropoda; class Insecta; order Hemiptera; family Aphididae; genus Sipha; species Sipha flava. The sequence continues at coordinate 1,166,319 of NW_020272884.1, forward strand.
TACATTAGTTTATGCAGGTACATAATACGAAGTAGGTCAATGATGTCCATCAAGGAGTAGATATAATAATGGAATAGTAGATATAATAATATTACAGTACTGGTTTTGAGATAGCCACCGACACATATGAGCATGGAATGGATCAAAAAAAAACACTTTTTTTTCGACCTACAAGACTAATTTATCAATGGGAATATTATCAAAGACCGTTAAACAGTCGAGTATTCATTGTCCATTACACTACGTCTCTTCCATAGAATAACTTTGAATGGTAATAATAATTATCGATAAAAATTTAAATAAAGATCACGCTCCTGGGTTGCACATTAGTTTTCGATAAAAAGCGAATCCCTCGCATGCATTTGTGGATAAGTTTTTACGTTCTGATCTTTTTTTTTTCGTGCTGGTTAGAATTTTTTGGTGCAGAATTTATTTTATAACCCACTAACCGAACTATTCTAAATATTTCAATTCATTTTTGGTATACAGCACATTTGTGCATTTAAAATTGATGTAATTCTGATCAATACCAATTATTTGAATTCTTTCCTGCACGTTTTTTTTTTTCTAATTCTAGTTCAGACCACTTATAAATATAAGCAGTTTAGTGTTGTTATTGAAAAATATTTATCTGTAAACTCAATAGCATACGGCAATACTTTGATCCGAAATTATAATACACAGTAACAATTAATTTGTTTTTATTAGTATAAAATGTGTTGATCGCGGTTTTTCGATCGTTACCAACGATACGGTAACATAAGATTTAGGTGCGCAAAACGGTCGCATAAATTAAAAAAACTGCACGGGTCTGTTTAATTTATTACATTTAATAGTATTATTATTATTATTATTATCACGCCGGGTGGTTTGTACCAAGTTAACCGCATCACGATATTGTACGCGTGCAAGACGTACTGTTATATTATTAAAACAATATTATACGACGCATGTACACGACTCGATGATTACATATTATTATTATTAATATATTTAACGAATTAATTCTTAAGAAATGTATATATATTTATAATTATTTGTCTAAATCCGACCACACGTGACTAACTATTGGTTTGGCTGATTAATGGCGCTAGGAATGACAATTTTTTTTTCTGTTCAAATTTATTCGTAATTTCTAACGCAAAGTTATTACTATAAAATCAGTTTTACGAAATACTCGTATTACAACGGTACACCAATAAAATATTATACATATATAACTATGATTTTTTTGTTTTTATTGAAAACATTTCATTTTTAAATGGTCAAAACATTCCGCACTTTTTCCGTGTACGTTTAACAAATAAAACTAACCACGGGGAATATTCGTTTTAATCATCGTACATTTTCGAATCCGTTCGACACGCATTCTCGGATCAGCTCTGCACGGTAACCCGTTATTTTATACTATGCTATTCTCGAAAATACGTTTGGCATAGTTCACGTTATTATTTTCTTACAGCGAACGATGCGGCACAATATTATTTTTAACTCTATCGAAATCTCGTAACACGTCGCTCTACCGAGCGATGCACATGATAAATCATCGCACGTCTTCTAGTGGCTTAAGATAGGCATTGCGTCCACAACGCACATATATAAGTGTTTTTGTCGTCTCAACTTGCGCACGATTTTTAGCCTGCAGTATGGTGGAGAGAAGGAAGGTTGAAAACCTGAAACCATCCTTGTGCAGTATGAATCGATGCGCGCGATCTTCTACCCGCGCGATGTCTCTCGCAGAACTCGAAGTTTTGTTCATTTCAAAACAAACGATGGTGGCTTGAAGCATCGGTTAATGACGTTTCCGGGTAACGGGTGTGTTGTCTATTGAAAAAAAAATAAAATAGGACTAGGTACAATAATAGAGCCGACGCAACGATGCGATTCACACTACCGCTGCGGCAACTCGTATCTTATCATTGGCCCTTGTCCTATTCCTGGGATGGTACGTAAACGAGTTGGATCGGAAAACCGTTTCTGGTGCAAACAGCGGACCCGTTGGAACCCATTCGGTGGTGATGGCATACGATTTGATCGCACGTCGTGTGGCGATCGACTGGCCATACAACGAACTACCCTTCCGAGTGCGGTAATTACTGCGACCGCGGTCACCGCTGCAGTTCGCCACGTCGTTACGTTTTCGGGAGACTGAAAACCTTACTTCCGTCCGAAGCGACGACCTGTTTTTCCCGTAACGGTTTCCCGTTCAAAACTCGCGGGTAAGGCCATAGCAAGGGGGTGGCGAGATGTGCCTACGCTCCGGGCTTCATTCCTGGGAGAGCGTAAAAATGAAAATCTTTCATTTAATGTTAAAAATTACAACGGTAAATGTCGTATATTTTGTTTACAAAATCTTTAACATCAGAGGAGGAGGTTGTTCATTTAGTTATCCTGTGGCAGTCTAACCAGTCTTTAACATTTTTACTATACCATATTATATTAAAAGTAAACAGCTTAATAATGCTTTTCCTAATCTTAATATAGCCCTGAGATTCTCAGTAAAGCTGTGGAAAATCGGACCGGGTAACGGGCGTTTACGGTCTTAAAACTGGTAAAAAGTACTTACGATCTTCTGCGTTTGAGGAATGCTTTAGCTGTATTAAACATTTAAAACGAGTTATTAAATGCTACTGATTGAAATGGTTCAATAAACGACTTCAGCTCCAAAAAATTAAGAAAAAACTTTTGAATTAAATAAATCTAAATATTTTGATATTTTTTTTTTTTTTTTTTTACAATGTAGTATAAAAAAATGTTTGTCTAGGACTTACGGTTAGTTTTAATCTACCACTGCGTATCTCATATACATTCGACCTATATTGTTCATACAGGGGCATCTAACAGTAAACATAAAACATTCTTCATCACCTTTTAGATTTCTAGTAAATTGAAAAGTATAGTTTTTGCTGGTTGATTATAACCACGGTTTCGAACTATAAGAATACACATTTAGTTTAATTTAATTTTTTGAATAGGTGAAATGCCTATCTAGAGTCTAAACCGTAGAGTTAACATTTTTTACGTATCATTTTAATCACCATCCCGTCTACAAAAGCAACTTTATGTGCTTTTTACTAATTATATGCCTTAATATTGTTTTAATATTTCAACTAATAATTATGTTACTATTGCTGACAAATTATTTGTTTAAAATGAGCTTTGGTAACATTTTTGGTGCACTTTGAAATGTGTTTCATATCTGTGTGTTATCCCCAAAACGAAATCGAGTATAATGTTTCTATACTTTATACACTACGTTACTGTATACTAACTATAAGGTAAAGTTACCATTTTAATTGCATTAGAAAACGAAATTAGAACTCCAAATGGCTATTACAATTATATGGCTCTAAGCTCCCATGTCAAATTGTTTATTGCTTTGATTTCTATAACTGTACAGTCGTAATAAGAGTAAGTATGGTACCTTTTATAATGCAATTAGAATTAACCATTTTCCATCAACCCTTTTAGTTAAATGTAAAAAGTAAACAAAAAAGATAAATTAAATTACATCTTTCGCCATGTTTATACAGGATATAGTAATATAATACTATACTTTACACATTGTTTGGTGTAACTATTAAAATTTTTGGTTTTGTAATATAAAACTACAAAAATATAATGAAATAAAAAACGAAAGAAACACGAATACAAATAATGAAAACAATAAATGTTCGAACATTCATGTCATAGTAACTTTATACTTTATTTATTTATTTAATTAATTATTTTTTCTTTATAAAACAGGCAATTTAATTCAACCCGCAATAGAAATTATTTTAAAATAAGTGTCATCTGAAATAAAAATATCATTCCAAGCTTTGTCATGCAAAATCATTAGTCAAACCTTAATCGCTTTTTTAATAAGTAAGGGGTCTCCTTTTCTCATTTTTCTAAATTAAAACAATAATTTAATTAACTACACAGTAATTTTTAATGTTTTTCGTATCATAATTAATTTTTTTTCAGTATTATTAAATAAAAACAAAATAATGCTTATATAATTACAATTCTCAATTCAGACTCGTGTAAATTATGTACATTTTAGTATAATATGTTTTTTTGCAATAATTTTTAATGAAATTATAATGAAGACAAATAAAAACATCGGTGCAAAATATATTAAACTCTATGTATAAAACCGACAAGGAACATTATAGATACTTAGGTTGAATATAAGGTTTTAACCAAACAGAATTATCATGAATAAAATAAATATATTTTAATCACACAGTCTGTAAGGAGCCATATTACATTGTATTAGATCGGATAGGAAAAAACTATTTTTTACCTTTATTTTCACTTTATATTATATTTCATGTTTTAACAAAACTGTTAACATAAAAAAACATGAATATAAAACACGAAATCAAAAAGGCACCATTACTCTCATTACGTGACTATTATTATTCTCTTAAATCAGATATTATCTTGATAATACTCGTAAACTTTTTCAACGACCAGTATCTGCAGTAATCTGCACTATCTAACGGATCCTAATGTTTGACTTTCATGGCCTAAGCTCGGGATCGAATATTGTTTTTTAAGCATAAAATATTAAAATATTATCAATTAAATAAGCCAATTATTATTCACGGTTATAATTTTTAAGGCCATAATCATTCCACCGTGGTCAGCGTAGCAATACATATCATTGTAAATTTCTCTACGCCATGCATACAGTACCTAGTGCAATTCGTAACCAATTTTATTCTAACATAGATTAAAATCTCAAGGAAATCAATCCACGAATTTACATAAAACTGTCATTTAAGTCGGCCATTAGTGTAAACCTATACGATCAAATAAGTGTTAAAACTAATTAGACCGATTATCTATTAAGCACATGGTTCCAGGCAACGTACTCGTACGCGACCTTGGTACTGTAATTATCTCCGCGGCGCAATGCCGCCTAAGAACAACACGCTTATCAATAACCAGTCCCCTGCATGCAACAGTAAACAGAGTGACTCAAGTGATGAAGCAAAATTATTAAAAATTGTCATAGCTAAAAATACTCAAAACAAAAAACAGCTCTGACAACTGACAGCACAGATTTGATAATGAAAACTGGAAAACTTTCTACATTCCCAGGTAACTCACCTACATCAAAAATAAACAACAAAAACCATAACAAATTTATATACACCACTGCTAGCTAACCGCTACGAAGTACTCAACGTCATAGAGGAAGAAACAAATAATGAAAAATATGTCGAAAATGACCAAATGCAAACCGACTATATCATTCAGCCACCAACCCCCTCCACCAATATTTACTACTACACAAGTCAAACATTAAATATTCTACTACCAAATAAAAACGTTGGTTGGTAATAAAGAATTCCTATGCAATACCACATATCAAAAATCTCCTCAATTTTTCCGTCATGTAATTAAATAACTAAACGATAATTATGTGGAATATTTCACAATTTGGAATCTTACCGAGTAATGTGAAAAGCCTTCACCACTCAATGTCTACTGAACTGATTACTCAAGACATCAATGAGATCGAATTTTTGGTCAGAAATGTTACCAATATAAGGAAAAAAAAACATAACAATTTTTTTGAAAAACTACCTAGTAACATACATAGCGATCTCACCAACCTCTACGACCTTTCTTCTGAATACACTCCAACAATGCTAAAACTTGAATTAAACTTCCCACCTCATCAAAGTGAATCTCTTACCCCAAGTCAACTAAATTGGTCTACCTTTAAAAAAGTAATAAACAAAGATATCAAACCCTCTATTTTATTAAAAACGTCGGACGACATCAAAAATGTCAAAGATGTCGACAAGAAAGATGTCATCAAAGAATCTCCTCACAATCTCTATCCAAAAAGCTGCACTCGAATCGGCAAAATCCTATAACCATTCAAACCTAAAAAACAAACCCTCTATCACTTAAAATTATTACTGATCCATAAAGGTAAAACAAGGAATCATTGGCAAACATTCAAGTACCCCAATGACAAGGTAAAACTTAACAAATTGAACAGCAAAATAAAAAGGGCTATCCTACACGACCGAAATCAATCCTACAATAACTATGTTGAATCACTAACCACAAAAAACTCGTCCCTCTGGAAAGCAAACAAATCTTTACTCCATCAAAATCAACCTACCCCTCCTCTAAAAAATGAAGACAACTCATGGGTCATTACCGACATTGACAGAGCACATATTTTAGCACAACACCTAGAAAACTCTTTTTCTCCTCATGATATTCAACCCAGCCATACTCAACTAAAAATTATTAAAAAGTATCTTGAAACTTCTCTACCAATGTCCATGCTTGCCAAACCTACATCTCCTGATGAAATTAACACCATAATTAAAAAAATTCCTGCCAAAAAATCCCCAGGTTATGACTTAATAACGAATTATATAGTAAAAAAACTACAACGTAAAGCTATAGTATACCTATCTTACCTTTACTATGCAATACTAAGATTATCTTTCTTCCTAAACACCTGTGAGCACTCTATAGTAATACTCAATTTCAAGCCAGATAAACCTCCTGAAAACCCAGAATCATACAAACCGATAAGTCTTCTCCCAACTTTCTCAAAAATCTTCGAAAAATTCTCTTAAAAAGACTCATTTTCTTTGCCACTGCAGCTAATATCATCTCACACACTCAATTTAATTTCAGAACCCATCACTTGACTATCTACTAACTTCATCGCACTGTCGACAAAATTTCCATCGAACTGGAGAAGAAAGAATTCTGGCCCATTGTGTTTCTGGACATCTCACACACTTTTCAAATTAAAAAAGTTCCTCACAGCACCATATTTCTTATTAATAAAATCTTACCTATTTGGCCGTTCCTTTAAGGCTCGTCTAAAAAATAGTTACTCAAACAGCTATCGTATTAGCGCAGGTGTCTCCCAGGGTAGTGACATTGCCCATTTTCTTTATTCTGTGTTCACTCACGATATCCCAAAAATACCCTTCACCTTCCTTGGTACATTTGCCAATGATACATCAGTTGCAACATTACACCAGGATTCCGTATTTGCTTGTCGGATGATCCAAAGTCACTTTGACTTGTCAATTTATAGACAAAACGATGAAAAATAAAAATCATTAAAAACAAGTCTACTCATGTAACTTTTACAATTCACAAACCTGTTTTCCCTCCTGCCACGTTTAACAACAAAGTAATTCCTACGTCAGACGAAGTTAAGTACCTAAGGTTAATTTTCGACAAACACCTTAACTGGATCTCAAATTTTAAACAAAAACGTAAATCAGTAAACTCTAGACTGCATCTTCTGAGACCTCTATTGAAATCGAAACTTTTTCTAGCCAACAAACTTACGGTACATAAATCGATAATTTTTTCCAACTTGGCTTTACGAAATTCAACTATGGGGGCCAGCAAAACCATCAAATACTAAAACCCTCCAAGCTTTTCAATCTATTTGCCTTCGCCTAATAACCTCTGCCTTTTGATATGTTATCAAAAAAAACCTCCACAAAGACCTGAACATATCAACTCTCAACGACTTAGCTAAATCCTATTACTCAACATTCCACTCAAAGCTTTGCACTCATTCAAATCCTTTAATTAAAAATATATCCTCTATCTCAATCATTCGTATAAGGTTAAAAAGACAATGGCCAACAGATCTGCTCAAAGCCTAAAAAAAAAAAAAACGGTTAACTAAGGAAAAATATTAAAAAATTAAAACCCTAATTTCTTGTCAGGTGGCACTGCTGGGAGCCTTCCTTCTCTATAATTTATGTTATTTTAGGTTTTTAAGTCATTACACTTACTCATTATACCTTATTTGTATAGATTGTAAATAAACTACTTTAAATAAAAAAAAAAGCCATAATCAATTATCGTGATGGAGATTAATTTTATTGTTTTGTTCTAAAACTTCATCGTTTGAAGGATAATATTATATTAAGTTTTTTTTTTATATAAACCGAGAATTAAATTTATTCTACTATCATCATTCCTTAATCATCAATTTTTAACTTATTAACATGATCATAATAAGGATTTATTGCCTTCGTGACTGTTTAAACAATTATTCATTTAACCAATACTTCATTGGTGATAACTGCATTTAAATAATTTATTTTTACTTTAAAACACTTTTTTTTTTGTTTTAATTCCATAGCCAGTAATATTGTGTCTTTTTCAAGTAACATATAAAAATAAGTAAACTAGTGATCAAGTTATGATGCATTTGCATTAGGAATAAAATTGTTAATTTATTTTCGAAATAAATATTTTTAATTTATTACAAATATTATTGCCAAAAAAAACTTTATCGTAAAACACTAATTTTATAAAAAATAAATGTAAAATATTCTATTTTCTAAATCTACTTAAAATTGTCTAATTTGGTATAAATAAAAAAATTGCCGAAAATATATACAATAATTTTAAGATTACCAGTGTTTTAAAAAAATATATTATAAGAAATAGGTAACCCTCATGACCCGAGATTAAATTTAATCAATAAGTCATAGGTGGATATTTGGTTAAATTTTTAGGGAGACTATACATAAATGCACATCAAAAACAATATTTTTAACTATTAAACTGATAATTATTTTTTATCAGCACTATTCGTTGGTTAAGTATTATTTTCCAATTTTCAAAAAAATGAAAAGATAATAATTGAAACGAATAACAATAATAATAAAAATTGAATAAAGTTTCGATTTTGGGGTCTGTTGAAGTATTGAAGGCCATCCCTCTCCTCGATGTCCACCGATGCAATGATCGTCCATATGATTGAATTTTTTATTCCACATATTTTAATTTCTAAATAATGGAAAATAAACTTTGAGTGCACAAAGATTTCCATTTTATTCTATAATAATGAGTTGATCACGTACTCTATTCATGCGAAAGTTTTCCAGCCAATTACAACGTTAAGACACGTACTCATATATCGTTAGTGGTCAAAAAATGTATTCAAATGATCTATATATTTTCCCAAAACGTCTTTGCTAACACATTTATTACAGCTATTTTTATTTCCATGATTTGTCTTTTAGGTCACATTTTTAATGTCAATAACACTTGGATGAGAAATAGTTAAATATCGTAAATTCGATTTTATTGTTCGATCAAGTAGCATTTACGAGATTTATAATTGTATTTTTATTAACATTTAAACACTTTTTTCTTTCTAATATTTAAACTTTTATAAACATAATTTTATACAAGCATCAATTTTTTTCAAAATAATTTATGAAAAATGGTAAATATATTGTATAGATTATAATATAATTTTGACGGAATAAGGTGAGAATACGGTCTAAAATAAAATATAAGAAAAAAGGAAAGTGGTAGATAATTGATTTAAAACTCTTGGGGAATTAAGAAAAATTATTTTAACCCGTCATACGGCGCACACATTTGGATGTCATATTTACGCGCACGGAGTAAATTTTTAGCCCAAGGTTATTATTCACTATAGTATGTTATAATTTGAACTTCATTGATATATTTTTCTTGTTTGCTATTCATATTTATTTTACGAATCGAATAACTTGATTGGATTTAATTTTAGTCTATTTTTAAAAAAAGATAATAATATTTTCCTGTTGTGAATATGGCTTCGACGCCAATATATTACGAGTATATTCGCTTTTGATAACAACGTATAATGACTAAATATTATTGAACATTTCTAAGTAATAAGTTGAAAATAGGTACTTGTGAGAGATATACAGAGATTCTACTGTATACAGAGTGATTAAAAAATATCATGATTTTAAAAAACAAAAACACGGGATAAATAAATTCACTGTATACGACTTTAATACGTTCTAGATAAGACAAAATGTACAAAAATAACATGAAACAACAAACAGTATATTTATAGGTGTATTATTTAAAGATACTGAGGAGGATAAACGCCTAAATATATTATTTTATTACCTATACACAATATAAATAAGTTTGGGGTAATTATTTATTCCATGCACCGTACGACGGGTTAAATACGTTCTTAGTATCTTATATAGTATAATTAAAAAGGGAAAATGGGACAAAAGGATATATGATGAACTAGGCATAGTATGAGCCACGATAGACTTTCAAAATAAAGAAGATAGGTTTTTTAAAGTAGATAAAGCCTTCGGTATTTTATTAAAAAAATTAATTACAACGAAAGATTAATAAATAGTAAACAAATTAATATGCTTTATGTTGTATAAAATCAATTATTTTTATTAAAATAACTCTTTAACGATTTATAGTTTTTTTTTTTTTTTTTTAAATTTAAATCGCTTTTTATTAAAACGATTTATAGTTGCTTATTTATAATTCATTTTTAAAAAACCCTTAAAAATAATCGTTGTTCTTGTTCGAACTAAATGTTCATATATTACTTACAGAATGAACGTCACACACAATTCTAACGTAACGAACGACTGTTGAAACGAAAATCGAAACATTCTAGCGAGGTATTTTTATGGCTCTGAGCTTTGAAATCCTTTTTTTAGATTTGCTACTCAGACTTTCTAAACTTGACGCAAATAAGCAACGAAAAATTATTCAAATGTTAAAAGCATGGGTCTCGGGTGTTGGGATTAAAGGAGAAAAAAACAAAGAAATCATTAAGAAAATTAAATTCGAACAGTGTGTAGGAGTGTGTTGGGACGAATGCAAAATTATTCGTTTCCCGTCGGTGATACGTGAGAAAAATTGTATCGCGTTGTATGGCTCTGCATAGGGTGAACCTAAAAATCGATAAAACACTTTTCTATACTACGAGAACATATACGTATATAGTGTGGAGAGGAAATGAAATGACGGGAAAAATAAATACCACCATATAATATTATATAGTTATCAAACGTCGCAATATAATATGTCGGTGTCCGCTAAACAGATTATGTATAGAAAAAAAAAAGTTATAAAATACATAATTCCGTAGCGTGCTGATGAGGTTGACGCCGCAATGGGGGGAGGGAAACTTTAAGACCATTAATCAACATAGGTTTTACGCCAACGTCTGGATGAGAGCAAAAATAAAAACGAAAAAATATATAAATACTATAACATAGGTATATGTATAATTAGAACATAATTTGAAATCAGACTCGCGTCTGAACAGGCGCGTGTAACCGGTGGAGAGTTATACACAGTAAGTATATGTGTATACATTTTCTAGAATGGGCTATAAGTGTAATGTAGGTGTAAACTATGTTTATATATATATAAACATATGAGTATGTGTTTGTGTATATGCACATAAACGTTATATTGTGCGTGAATGGATCGATATAGAAAACGGTTTTGAAACGACGAGAAAATAGATTTTACGTGAAAGATATACGCGCGGTGCTGGGATAGATGAGAGTAGTCACGGTAGCGATTCGAGATGATCTAAAGAAATAAAAAAGAAAAATAATCATAAAAAAAATCCGGGATATGCAGAACGTAACGGTCGTTAGAAGAAAAAAACGAACTTCGAGTGACTTCGTGTAGGAAAAAACGTTTCCGATGAATCGACAACAACGTTAAAATAAACTCAATATGGCAAAACGAAATCGACCGTTGTGAAGAAAGAACATATACAGTTGCCCTGTATACACACTATATATATAATTTAAATACCACTCACTCGCTGATCGTTATACCTTAAAATCGACAAACGTATGAACTTGAAATTTGACCTACAAGTTCCTCTAATGCTCAATAATGTGTAAGAAAAAGGGATTTTTTCGAAAATCGTATTTTCAAATATCTAAACCATTTTGGGTTGGACGAATAATAATAATGTTTGATTACCTATGAAATATTTTATTTTTATGTAAGTTTATTTTGATAAACAACCGATTTACGTAGGTATAAATTAATATAGTATAAATAAATATAAATAACTATTAGGTATTAGAATATAATGTGCTTTTTTCGACTTAAAAAACTTATATAAAATCATTTTTTTTTTAACATGGAAAAAGTAATCGCTCTAACCCAATATATAAAATATTTCCCGGCAAGGACGGAGTAATCCAGATAGTACATATATAAATAAAATCTCATAAGACACCGAATATTTGTCTTACTGTTCGTAAACGCATTTCGTAATTATTCGAATTTACCGTGAAGATTTAATACATGGAGTGCACCTGTAGTTCGTATTATTTTCGGACATTTTGTATTCGCTCATCTTGTATGCATTGTACACTCATATAACAATGTTATAATAACATTAAATATGAGCGTTAGACACTCAAACTGTTTATAAAAAAATAATTATTATCGATCTGTAAAATACGGAACTACTATGCCTATGAATTATACGTATTATTAGCTTTTTTTTTGCAATATTTGTTAATATTTTTAATGATAATTTTTTTTTTTTTTTGAATAATAATGAAATGAGGAATGTATTAGTTTTTTCATTATTTTTTTATTTTTTTATTTCGGGAATATGATTTCAACCATGATAATAATTATCAATTAATGATCTTTTCATCACAATTAAGGGAGATTTTTGATGATCAATAGTGACTAATAGGTTCTTTAAAGAGTCATTTATTAATTTTTTCCAACAGTTTTCAAAATAATTAAAAAATACTGACTTAATATTGTAAAAAAAACATCAAACAAAATTGAGTTTCGAATTCAGCACCGCCTAGTATTTCATCACGCACTATTCCATTAGATTGTATATAGTTCTTATATTGGAATTTTATAAACATTTAATATTTTTACAAAAAGTGTACTGATTATAAGCATTTGAAATTTTAGATTATAAGTAAAACCTATCTTGGTTAGAAATTTAGTTCTATTAAAATACGACCAACCATTTTTAGAAATAATGTTATTTCATCGACCAGACCTATTTATTCAGAATCGTTTTTCCATGAGCGATTATTTTGTTACTCTGGCTCAAAGATAAATAGACCAATGCAGGAATGCCGTTCGCCCATGCCACAGAGTCATACCCGAACAAAGATTTTCGACCGTCTGTTTTAGTTTTTCGTTAATACTAAATCAATACTTAGAAAAATGAAACCTGTTCGATCGTCACCGTTATTGTGCATAACAGCATATTAACTCCGAAAGGCTGGTAACACTCACCCCACGACCATCATCAACGTTGAAGTCATGTGCACGCATCCACACATGAGTGTGTGTGTGTGTGTGTGTGTGTGTGTGTGTGTGTATAGGCCCATGTGTTTACATTGGTCCTTGTGTGTTTATCAGTAGGTTAGGGCTTATTCTAAGAATTTTTACCTACTGCCCAAAAACACTGAAAAGTTTGTTTTATGAAATTTATTTGGATTATTATACTTACCCCCTCCCCAAATAAATTGTATATTGATATTTTAGAATTTTGACCATCGCGTGGTAAAATATTTAATAAAAAATATGGATCTTTTCCGTTATACCAGTATTTAAATTTAAATGTCATGGATTAATCAATCATCGAAGCAGCAAAGATTTTAAACTTACACAATTATTACTTATTAAGTACTAGGGGTTGAATTTATAAATAACACAAATTTCAAATACTCAGTAGAAATGCAATCATTCTGTAACGAAAATTATATTTTTGTAAGGCTACAGTTACTATGTATGCGAGTTCTGACGAATAATTATTCTGACGAGTTCTGACGTATTCGTCAAAACAAACAAACGCCTGTTTTTCAATGAGATTGTTTACACTGGTAGCGTTGAATACGTCACAACATACACGACGTCGTCAGAAACAGCTGAGCGTTCAAACAAGTTTGATTTTTTTTGTCCAAAATGCGAATGTTTTGACGAGATTTGATTATTATATAATTATTACAATTTATTTATTTATTTGAACCATGGATCCCGATAAATTAATCAGTCTCGTGTATGAGAATAGGTGTTTGTGGGACATGAGTGAAAAAAATTACCACAACAGAGATATTTCTCGGCAAAAGTGGGAGAAAATTGCTACAGAACTCCACCATTTAACAACAATAATTTCAATAACAGACTTTCAAGAAAATACAATTTATCAAGTTCGTCCATCTTTGCTGGGTGGCAGAAACATACTGACCACCAGAATGTCAAAAACCGCGCACAGTGTAACCGCTTTGTTCTGACGACAAATTGTTCAGAATAATTATTCGTCAGAACTCGCATACATAGTAACCGTAGCCTAAGGCGCCTAGCTCGACTAAGGTCGACTGATCTTTTAATTTTTCCTACTACCCAATTCGGGTCGTATTGCCTGTTAGAATAAGACCTGCGTGTATGTTTATAGATTCGCGCACGTGTGTGTGTGTGTGTATGTGTGTGTACGTTGGTACTTTTGTCATATTCGCTATGGTTGTACTATACACATTCTCCATGTGCGTTCGATACATGTCCTTTTTTTTCATGTCGTATTTCAATCAGCAGCGTTGTTACCGGAACGTTTTCCGGCAGTTTTAGCGCATCCGTCCGCATTAACCCTTACCGGCTCACACGTGTGACCTACCTTCTGCACCCCGGTCACTTTAGCCGTGATACGACCTCGTACCCGGTTTGCCTTTTACATTTTATTTCTGTTCACTCATTCTTGGCTTCGCGTGCCATGCGTAAAACTCTCACCCGCGTGAGCTCCGTGTGCACAAAATCCATCGTTCGAAAACATGTTTTGTCGTTGTCGGTTCCGTATACGTTCATGGTGGGGCTACACGCGCGTAAGTTATATCTGTTTTAGTTGGAGAAATAAAATGTGCTTTAAGTACGTGTTACGATTTCAACTATATTTTCACTTCATCGAAACGCGTAAGAATGGAAAAGCGCGGATCCTTCTCCGCGTGATTGATCAATACTGATCGTGTCCGTATGCTATTTACTGGGAGGAAAGCTGGTAAAATGTTATATGAAAATGGATTGTTTCCTACACACAATTTTAGAAACCAAATTGTTGAACGTTTTCAAATGTAATACGTTTTACTCGGAAAGAGTAATTTTGAAACAGAATATTTTCACGAACATTCACGATTAACCGTAACATAGGTTTGGTTAATTAATCAACAAATCTTTGACCAAATTAATTTTCATTTTTTTCATAACTGTTAATATGCGTAATTGAAGATAAATCCAGACTGCTATTTGTTCATCCGCTCTTAAACACTCCAAACAGCGCTAGCGCATCTATAGAGTACTGTGATTTTTTTTTTGCGTCCGAAAAAATAAAATTATTATACACATGATAGTTTGTAACGACTGTGATACAACGAATAACTAGTTCCGCTCAAGCACATATTGTACAAATTAAACAATATGTGTTACGTTTTAATCAAATTGAAGTTGTACGCAGATTTACCGAATTAAATGTTTGAACAGTTTCCAAACTCTACGTTACGCTGCTTGGCCGTGATTCCTTAATTAAGCACCGAAATAAATGTTCACGGCGTAACTGAACATGGAGGTTTGTGAAGTTTTCGGTACGAGAAAAGTTTTAGGAGAGAAGACCGGTGGCAGCAATGGCAGCAGTAACGTTCAATTCATATAACAGCTAGACGGCGCGTTGACTGGCACCTAGTAACTATACACATCATCCACTGGTATCCGGACAAAACTGTAAAACTTTTACCACGATTGTCTGAACAGTGAACCCAAAATATCGAAAATGATACGAATTTAGAGTGAAAACAGAAATATCAAATAAATCATTCTCCTAGAGTTGTATAGTAAACCCATTGTAACGTATATATATGTCAAATATTATATAATTTAAATTATACTAATTATAGCTATGATAAAGACACCTTATGAAACCGGTGTAATATTATGACTAGGTACTGGATTTATATGCACAAAAAATCCTCAAAATATGCTTCTAAAAATGCTGTAATATGCTATAAAATATGTATTTATTTTTAAACATGGACAAATATTCATTTAAAATGCTGTTTAAAATTATGTACAAATATTATTAATGTAGTATTATAAATGTAAAAATAATCATTAATAAATACGGTATTAAAAAAAAGGATAAAAAAGCTTTTAAAATATATTGTCGTCTTTATCGCCATTTAACATTCTTTATCTTCAATCTATAAAGTATAAATACCAACATTAATAAAAAATGAAAACAAAAATTGAATTCATATTTTACCTTATTGCATTGGATGATATGAGTATGTAATCTTATCTTTGGAAATAAGAACCGGTCGCAATTTTATCGATATTATGTGGCTGTGATCGTGAAAATACGACGAAAACGAATATATGTGCTATTAATAATAATGTGCACTATAAAACTACAAATATGCATTGAATTTGCATTTAATAGGTAAAAACGTTGAAATATGCAAAATAAAATTAGTGTTATTTTGATAAGAAAAATCTAAATCGGGGACAATGCTCATCAAATTTTAAAAAGCTTATTCCAATACATATATGCATTTGCATATAAATCTGGTCCCTAATTATGACCATCGTATTGACATTATTCAAGTTTGTACGATAAATCTGGAGATACGGTAACGGTTTACAATTATTTACTATACGGGATATTGGCTATAATTATTATAATAATTTCCCACCCTCTCATATCTTCTATATTGTCATGATTCATTACTAATGAACGAACCGGTATCCATTACAATAGTCAAAATTTTGTTCATTTTCTTTCTACCATTATAGCAGCTCAATATGTGGCTAAGGAAAACTTTTATCGATGCCTCTCGAGGACATTTTTTTTTTTTTTTATGATTTACTCAATAGATATAAGAAATGACTACCTACAAATAAATGTTTGTTATCATTTCATTTTTATTCGTACCCTTTGTTGAAAATAAAAGTTGGAGCACTTATAACTGTAAAAAAACCAATAACAAACGTTTAATAGAATGCAATTATGATGTATTCAAATAATTTAATTAAAAACTAGATCTATTGTCATTTGCAGTTTTCTCTAGTTTACTCGTTAATTTTCGGATTTTCGATTATCACACCGAGGACCAGAGTGTTGTGCTTTAGAGCGTTGCCCTAAAGAGGTGCAAAAGTTACGCAACACCACGTGATACCCATGTAAATCTTCCCATCTATATTCTATTTATAACTGCTGTTTATTTTCCATTGGATTTTCTACTACATTCAGATAAATAGATTTAGGGATAAGATGAATTGGAACACTATTCTTTTAAGTACGCCAATGTACGATAATATCAGAAGGTTATTTGTCGTCATACACTCAATACTAATAATGTTTGTACATATTTAATAATTTATAGTTACTTGCAGAAGGGATACACCGATTTGTACACATAATTGTGTTCAATTATATTCGGTGGCAACTTTAAAATATAAAACGCAGAATCGACTTGATCATTAAAGTGCATTAATTACTCATCACTCTATCGATATCAATTTTTGACTCAAGCAAACAATGATGCAGCCGAGTGAAATTCCATTATGAAATGTTTATACGTCCGTATAACATGAGTATTACAAACGAGAAACAAAGTTGTGACATCGTATATTATTAATATAATTACAGCGTTTAAATGTAACTACAAGTCACGTGAGTAAAAGTATTCTTTTTTCTTTTTCTTTTTTATTGAATTATTAGTTGTCACGTGATTTTTACTATCAATTGTATATTATTTCCGTTGAGAAACCAATCATTAAATTCGAATATATTCTGAATACTATTTTGAATTGCATTTCGTGCAAAGATTAAGCAACGTACTGCGCGTAAAATAAATTAAGTTACACGCATATCAGCAACTTGAGGTTCGAGGGCGTAGTAATAATGGTAGGACTAGTACACCGCTATAATATGCCTGTAACAGTGGAAAAAGTACATTGTAGCTTCGACGAACAAAAGCCAGATTCTCAGAACGCATTATCTATACATACATAAATATATTATGCTCATGTAAATGCATATAGTCTACACATTCGAAGGAAATTATATTAGAGTACTGGCATGTGGAGTTCAGACTTGTGTATATATATACTATCTTCTGTTGTATAATCATAAGCTCCAACATACTATGGGGCAACACTGTTTCTCGAACATATATTATGTGTTTAAGATTATTGTAGTCTAATGGCTAAACTATTGTGGATAAAAACATTTAAAACACTTTTCTTATAAACAAAAAAGAAAACAAATCGCGTTCGAAAAGTGTTTTTCAACGAAGTTCCGAGTAACGAATTGTTTAATAATTACTGAAATTTTGGGGGGGAAAAAAAAAACTGAAAAACTACTAAGATGTTAAATCATAAATATTATACTGAACCGCGTTAGAACGGATTGAGTCCTCGTTCGATTGTAACAAGTGGACATTTGACGATGTGTGTGTGTGTGTGCGCGTGTGCATCTACCCTCATAAGTGCTACAGCCTACATCAGGGTCCTTCAAAAATACAAAACGGGTACCCGGTTACACCCAGCAACTTTTATCGTTTTTAGTTTACAAAATGTAAATATATAAAATGTATATACAAGTAAATATATTTACCACGGTAAACGACAAACGTGAAAGCCGACTTAATTTCGTACGTGTTAAATTATTATTATTATTATTATTAATATTGTTAATATTGCAGTACACAGCTCTAACGTCGTGAAAATTGTGTCTATATAGTTTTTTTTATTTTAATGAAAACGCAACGTTTCGGTGGTGTCACATATATGTATATTACTTACGTTTTAGTCATAAAAGCCATTTTTTATTACTGTTATTAATTATTTTATTTTACTTTTTTTTTAAAAAATTATTTTTACCGAAATGATGTTGTAATAATACACGCAGACCTCAGATTTCTTTTTCATTTATTTTATTTTAAATATTATGAAACGGTGTGATTCTGTGATCGTTAATAATTAAATGAGTACACAAAGATATTAGTGATGGACATATCCGGATGTCATGAATTATCTGGATTATTCAATTCAATTTTTCTTTTCGATAACTCAGATTTGTATATGATAATTATCGGAAAATTTGTCTGTGTAAATAAATCGATAACAATTATTATTGTGTCATTCCTGTATTGTATTATGATATAAATTTAACTCGTATTCAGAAAAAAATATTCAATAACCATTCAAAGACTATGCAGTTAAAATAAGTTAATTAGATATTCAGTCACTGCGAGTCATAGAGGTGTAAAATAAATTCAGCAATTTAATAAATTGTTATTTTGGGTAACTAATAATAGATTATAAAAATTGTTGAAGTCATGATCAATAAACTGAAATTCATAAAATATGATATTAATTTGTTGTTAAAATAAAAAGAAAAAAAAATATTTTACTAAAAATTAAAATTAATTATAAGTTATATAAAAAGCAAATTCATAAATCCGGATGAGAATTTTATTCAAAACCGGATAATTCAGGCCTTCCTGTTTCACATCAATACGCCTATACACTACGATTACTATATTTAACAAGTATTTATATATTCATAATTTTATGAAGAACAGTATTAATCCAAACCACGCGGTAGACTTAGACAAGTGACTACGACGGGTGGATTCGGGCTCAAACAAGCACGACTGTACAATGGAAAGGAGTTATGTTTAATTGTTTATACAATTATTGGAAAGTTATTTTCGTTAACCCATGGTTTCCAAGAATCCGAGAGTTCGACGGACAACAGCATTTGGCTGTCGCTCGAACAAGCACGCTAGGTGGGCCAATTATTCCATGGCCTTAAGAAGAGCTTTTTTCGTAGGTCGCAATGTAAGCTTGACCAGGAAGCATTAATAGTTGATGATTCCTGTCCGATGGTCTCAACCAGACAATGTCGTGTGTGTGACCACTAAAAATCGTCTGTTACCGTCAGTAACCCGATAGATCACAGCTTTCGATGGCTTGATCAGATATCGGCTGCTATTGCTGTTGGTATTCTATTAGTTCGGCGGAGTCTCGTTGACGGTTGCTGCAGCAAGTCCCTCGGTTGTCACTGGGCCTTCGTGTTTGCCAGATAGCTGCCTTCGTCGGGTCGAAGTCGTCGTCACCGTGTTTCACCTTTGTTGATGTGATAATCTAACCTAACCTATGTGGGTTCACCGTCGTCGTCAGGTCATCACCGTAACTATCTTCGTCATCGAGATTATCGCTGATTACTGCCATCGGCTGGATCGTCTTCGCTGTAGTCGTTGCTATCGTGATTCACTGTCGTCACCGGATCTTAGACATTGCTATCGCCATCGTCGTAGCATCGTGATGACTTGCTGTTTATCGTCTACTTTCCGTCCTACAGATATGAATGAATCAACGTAGAATAAAAGTCTAATATAGAGTGGTGTTGAGCTTTTGCTTTAATTTGTTTGATTGCCTGGTGGTTTTCAATATTTCAGGCCTATGATTATGACTCTTTGTCAGGGTTTATACCTGGTTTTGATGGGTTATTTATTGAAAAATAATGTTGAAAGGTATCTTTTTCAATTTCACCTTGACTATATCAATGTTGTTGAGGGAAGTGATAGCCAGTGATGGTATATGTTTAAGCGTATTTGGAATGCTGTCAGGACCTGGGGCTTTTTCTGGTGGCAATTTTTGATAATTGTCCAGACTTCCTTTGGAGTGGTGTACTGATTTGGGCGAGTTTTTATTTATTCTACCAATTTTATTAATTTTGTGACTTCTCCTAATTATTGCCTCAGTTTTCAGTGGAATGGGCTTCCATTCAATTTGCAAAGAGTTCGGCTTTAGAAATGGAGCCGTAAATTCTATCGAAAAATGGGTCCTTTAGAGTGGACACGGACGTTTTGGCGCGGCCGTTTTGGCACCGAACTTTTTGGCACTGAACCGGTTTGGCGTCGAATTTTTGACGCAGCCGGTTTGGCATCGCAGCTTAAAAATATTCTGCATTCAACAAATTTATATGGGACACTCTGTATATATAAAATATAAATAATATTAGTATTAAATAAAATTGTATTTTGTCCCGATATCAAAATAAATATAACTCCTATCTTTTTTCTAAGACAATTTATAAACGACCGGTTTGGTGCTGCGGGTACACGATGTGCGAATATACAAATAAATCGAATTAATCTTAGTCAGTGAGATATTACGACAAATTAGATAACTGTACAATAACGGTATAACGGTATAATCGATACAATAACTAACAATATAAAATAATAAAATTCAATACTATTATTATTATATTAAAATACTACTCTGATTGCCTTTTCACAATTCATATTGTTACAAAGGTCGTTTACTACGTTCGCGTTCGTGTATCGTTGTATACAAAATACAATTTTTTTTTTATAAATATGAATGTATATATTTTTTTTATGGTTTTTTTTAATCTATAAATAAAGTTTCTTAATTATTGCTAATAAGAAAAATATTCATATAAAATGAAATTATTTTTATTTACTATGACTTATTATTTATTTTTATATATACAGTGACTTGACACCCTCAATTTTTTAAAGTTGCGGCGCCAAACCGGTCCAGCGCCAAAACGGCAGCGCCATAATGTCCCATACCGCCTTTAAAGCTACGTTAGCTGTGGGTTTTCGAAGTAATAGAGAAAATAGTCTTTAAAAATTACGATACTTGTGAATTAATTCCAATCGAATTAGTGGTACTCGTTTATTAGTTTCCTGACGTCGGTAAAGTGGGCACTAAGAATTTTTTTTCTGGATCTCTTGTACGTTGCCATTCTTTTCTAAGATGACGCTTGGTGGTTATCTATAATTAGATATCTGGCTTTATTGGCTCCTTTCTTAACGAGTGATTAGTGGTAAGATAGTTATTTTCCAACATAGATGCTTTGGTTAGCGATAGTACGAGTATTTGACACATAACGATGATCGTGGCATACAATAAGTCAGACAAACTACGATTAAAGGAAATTGTAAATATAACTTAAATCGTGTTTAAAAATGAACAATGTCAAATTCCGAATTCAAAGATCAAAATATAAAAACATTGAAGTCATGAGAACATCGAAAGTAATTGATAAAGCTTTAACTTCAATGCAAAACATCGGGTTGCAAACATCGATGTTAAACATCGATACATCGTTGTCATCCCTACCTATAACGTAAATACACGTGCGTAGTATAATATTTCTTTTTTTCCTCCCCTAACTGACCTTTTTTACAGCCGGAAGATTATTATCCGACAAAATCTTTAATACTTCCGAGAATAATATATGAAATCGATTATTACATTTTGTGCCTAAAGCTAGAAGCTTCTAAACACAAAATACAGTAACTACAATACAATAAAAACGAATTACTAAAAATTTCCAGTACTGGGAGTAACACAATAGCTGTACAACAGTTTTCAATTATAACAGTCGAGTTGCGCCTTGCAAAACGAAATAATTTCCTTTTCTGCTAATATCGCAACATGCAATATGCAACAGCTGTGGCAGTTCTGTGCATAAATAACGCTACATATTTTAATGAAAATAGTTGGATAACCATCGTTGAATATTATTTCAATAATCAGGAACGAATATTGTTCGGCTCCGTGTCATTGTTATGTTGTTCTCCGTGAATTCTAGTTTAATGTCTTGGATCGAAGCGATTTAAGAGACATTCTTGAAGTGAGAGGCAAACAATAGTTACGCTATATTATCGCCTATATCACGTCGTTGTGTTGAAGTTTACTAACTCCGCTTAGCGTTTCAAACGCAAACATATTTACGTATTGGACGTCGACGTGTTAAATATGAAGTGCAGCACGTACAGATTTTTTTATAGGATATTAATTGATTTTTACCAATATTCATTCAACGTAATTTTAATGGTTATTGTTATTTATAAATAATTATCTTAGGAATTTTAATCGTGTTGAATGTAGAATACATAAAAAAATATTTTAAAAGAAAAACTATCGTTTTCCGGTAAACTCTTCGGACCACTCGAACGTGAGTAACCTCCTGGGTAAAACTAACGGATTTAAATTCAAAAAGACCTGATTTTGCAAATTCTTTATAATCTAGTACAATTCACTCCGTTTTACACCTTATCTTAATCAGAACTCCATTAATATATGTAAAAAAAAATGAGAGATGTGATTCGATTTACCGAGAAAATATTTACCAGCTCATATATCTGTTTAGCGGGTTGAATGGGTTGAGAGATCAACCACTCAGACAGTTCAAACAAAACTCTCTTATAATGTATAATTATATTATATCGTTAGTGCTGCATCGAATGATGATGGTGATTGTGAGCATATGCTGACTAACGTATTGGTAATATACAGTGGCGTATCCAGGATTCATTTAACGGGGGTGTTTTAAAATTTAATAGAATTATAGTTGTGGGGGTTCTGCCCTTCACGTATTAATTTTATAAATAACATGTATTTATATAAATTATTATATTAATGAAAATTATTTTACATATACTTACGTTTATTTAAATTATACTGTAAGTAAGTTTGCAATTTGGTGAAATACCATAAAATACGGTCGATGGGGGATGTTCCAACACCCATATCACCCCCTCCCCCCCTAAATACGCCACTGGTAATATAATAATATGTTCAAGACATTGACGTTAGATTGACGAAACCGTTCGAAAAGTTGTTACATCATGTGCGATAGTGGTTCTGGACTAGAATTTTTCCGTATATATTTTTCTCTGACCCAAATGCTGCAGCTTCCGCCAGCGCAAACGTTCCGACGCGCACATACATATTTTCTCTCTCTCTCGAACGGACGTTACCGAGTATACACCATCACCATCGGCACTGTCGACGACCGCGGTCGTAATTAAAATGATTTACGCGCTTACGACCGCATAAATATTCCTTGGCGGCTACGTCTACGGGCGGTGGAGTTGTCGGTTTGCCCTCGTGTGCGTGTGCGTGTGTGTGTAAGTATGTGTGTGTGTATGAGCCACTGTTTGCGTGTTCGTGTATGTGTATATGTTAGGTACATGTTGTTTTGTAGGTGTAGTGGTGTGGCAGGGTTAGCGTCCAAAAAGCGTTTTTGATTCATGGCCGGGCGGCCAAAACATCGCCTCCGCTACCACCGCCACCGCACACATTTAAACCACAATTTTATTACAAAATCGAAAACTCGTCCATAAATCCGCGCCCGCCCACCGAGGGCGCATCCTTCCACGAGCCACACTGCAATCACCCGGTCAGGAGACCGTCGCCGCCATCGGCATGTGGTAATACAACCGACCCCGTCGCCCCTTACTCGCCCCGCGCCGGAACACCGAACGTTTTATGCAAATCATGGGTAAAAAATTCCTACTCCCTCTTCCCTCCCTCCCACGAATTCTCATTGTAACTCACCGTTCTCGTATCTGGACGCGCGCCCCGAATACGTGTACTGACAGTGCATTATAATAATAGCATACGTACAACATAATATCTATATTTATATAAATTATAGTTGTTGTAACATCATACAACACTACGACGAATATGTAAACGAATGCACTCGTTTGCGGGGTATATGATTTGTACGATGCCTATCGTTTTCGATTCTCATATAGCATTCGTTCCAGTTATGATTATCATCATCATCATTTATATATTATTACTATTATTATGATTATATCCATTTCAGCAGAGATGGTCGACGACGATCAAATCTAACCCAATTTAAATTCGTCACCAGCGGAAGTGCGCAGTGGTTTCTAACAGCCACTTGTCGATTCGGTTTTCAAAGGAATAATAATGCTCTTCACGTACGCAAATATTGTATTATGTAGGGCCGGCGCTAGAAATATTGGAGCCTTGGGCAAAACCATGTTTTGGTGCTGTTGACCCCTCCTCCAACCACTTAGTTTGAAAAGTAGTAAACTAAAGTTTTTTATTGAATTTAAATAAAATTAGTAGATATTAAGTATAATAACTTAGTATTATATCAACGCATTTTTTGGACAGGTTTTTGTTTTTTTGTTACAAGAATATAATAGTTCTAATTTTGAGCTTGGCATTTTTTAATTTTTGAAAGTTTTTTCGGGGAATATCTTATTTCACACCGCCACTGCTAACAATATAGGAATATTGTGTTTCACTAACAACTCATTTATTAAGACAACCAGAGAACGGAGTTAATTGTAAATAACTTATAAGGAACCAAAATATTATGTAGAAATTAACTAAACAAAAAATATGAATATTGATTAAGTACCTGTTAAGTGTAACGTGTTAGTTTAAACATTTGATATTTTACAGCAGATCATACGAAATCAGAGCTCGTCGAAAACAATAAGTTGTGCGTATGTGTCAGGCAATCATATTTTTGATTTACGCCACACACCGCAGTATTTTCGCCGTAAGTTCCAAACGCGTTTTTTACATAATCGTCTAGTTATATGAATTTATTTGTAAAGGGCTAAATATTTTATGAAAATAAATATAACTACCATTTATTTATTTACACAGACAAATGCGGTGGTATGTTTTCATGCATTATTTGTACATCAAAACCAGTGCTGTATGGATGCAGTACCTATATGAAGTAGAAAGCACAACTGTTATATTCTTACTTTCTGTAGATCGTTAATGCGTATTAAAAGATAAATTAGATGAAAACAATTTTCAGTTTGGCATCCCTTTCGTGCTGGTGCTCCGGAAAATCGCCCGGGTCGCCCATAGCTTTCGCCGGCCCTGGTATTATGTTTCTTGTTTCACTTCAGATACTTGGTATAATACGAACAACCCATATAAATATATTTTTCACATATTATCGATGTTCACAAGTACCTAATTATAAGAATGCACAGTGATTAGGAAACGTATACGTTCAAATATGAATCCATGCTGGTTTGAAAAATTATGTTTGTATTAAAAAAAAAAAAAAAAAAAACATACAAGTATAAGACACAAAGTTAAGTAAATGTAATTAACAAAAAGGTTCTATAAAGATATCGCTGATAAAAAAACAAAAAATAACAAATTAATGTTCTTTTTGAAAACAATAAATTATACTGTATCCGCACTTAGAACAGTCAGTAAATACATTTCTGAATCTTATTCAAATCTAATATCTAGCTATGGCAAAACAAATGTTAAGCCTTCTTCGGTGACATATATGGTATAGGTAGTAAAAACTAACGTTAATACGAACAGAAAAACGTTGTTACAGGACCTCTTTGAGATCGATTAAAACATGCATTTTTAACATTGGTTTCAACAATAACGAATACTGCAAAACGAAAAACGCGTCGCACAACAACAGTTATCGCGGTACCAACTAATACGAAAGATAAACACGGCCGTTGCAGTATATTATACTATATTGAATCTAGAGTATACGCCTCTTCTGCGTCTGTAGAATAATATTGTTACACATCTTGGGTTTTCGTGTAGAGAGTGTGTGTGTGTTTGCATTATTAGTATTAAATTATATATTGTTAGCATTGAGCGCGATAAAACCTTTTAAACTATCTCAATCCGGCGCGCCCTACTTGACTACTAAAACCCTTAAGAGTAACTTTTCCGGAACGATTAGTCGATTTTCTCTGATATTATATACCCGGGGATTGGCTGGCTTTCATTGTGAACGTAGATTATGCGATTCTATTGAAATTGGCTCGGTTATTGTTTCGTCGGCTTATCACAATGTTTGTTTATATATTATGTATTCTATCGCATGGCATATGAATAATGTTAATATAAAATATTATTATAACGCACGCGGATAATAAATTGCAAATTTTCGTTTAGTTATTAACGCGATAGTTGTTAACACGATAACATTTATATTTATAGCCCAGTAGTTGTAAATCCAAACTCGAATCACAGTGTAACGAATGGATATTTCTGGGATTTTAAAAAAAAAGGCCACACGCAGAATGCCCGAGAAGTGCTAAGATATATTTGCGGGAACCTTTCTCTAAATTCCAATCTTTTACGTTTTTCCGAAATAATGTTTTTATCGGTTAAAATCAAGTTGGCAGTGGGCAGATGAAATATCACGGTATAGAAGTTCTATATCATAGAAAATAAAATGATATTCGAGTTTAATGATCATTTGGTGTGACTTAGAAAACACTGAAATTATTATAACATATCTAACTTTAAATGTCACAGTCTTATACAATACTAAAATCTATCAACAACAATTGATACTTATCTAATGAATATACGCTGGCAGTTAACACGCACATGTCCCTATGATATTACGATATTATTATAGTTGGAGTACCTACAGTGAATTGGAACCTATTTATTTTTTTTTTTATCCAGTGGTAATTGTTACCAGATATCAGGAGCGGACTGGTCTAGCGAGACACCGGGACAAGTCCCGATGACCCGTTACAATAATAGATTAAATGGCCTGATAATATTTTATAAATTAAAAATATAGTATTACGATATTTTAATTTATATAATTGGGGAACCTAGTGAAGCTATGAAAAATAAACCTAATAATGTAAACAAGGAATTACTTTTCGAGTTTTTTAATATATAGGTATTATATTAAAATGTGTGCAATATATCTATAAAAAAAAATTCTGATATATAATGTGTAATTTTATATATCTACATAAAATGTTGAAAATATTTTTTAAATAATAAAGGTTTTTTGTCATTATCATTTTTTTTTTTGCATACTTATGAATAGGGTTTGGAAGTTGTTGCATTTGCATGTTTTTTTGCACCATTGAATTTATTTCTAAGTGAGTTAGAAATTCATTCCAAGACATTACGAAAAACATATCAAAAGTCTTTAGTGCATATTTTTGCATACTTAGTGATTTTTAGATTTTAGAGCATATATCTTGATTTTATATCTCTTAGAGCATATTTTGTGATTTTTGAAAATTCAGTATGAAAAATAAAAAATATATACATTCATATTGAGAGAACGTTTTTGATATTCTTGTATCGTGAGTTCCGAGCATTACTTATAACCAAATCGTTGGTTTCCTGTTAATTTTTGGTCTGGCAAAAAAAATTCCCGGCCTGAGTTATTAATCTAATCCGTCCCTGCCAGGCATGGATTGGGCCGACGGGACGCCGAGAGTTTTCCGGATAGGCTGGGCCTCATAGTGTACTTACTTTTTTTTTTATAGATTAATTTTATTAATTTTAATAATAATAATATAAATTTAAAATATGTGTGGGCTGTATAATTATCATATTTTATTGTTTATTCGTTGACTGATTTGGACTTTATCATTTATAACTTGCGAGCAGGGTAACACGGTAACACTGTTACAGTGTTGGATCCATGGCTGTAGATAATACTATCTTTAAATTCGGTTTGACCATATACCTTAAAAGATAATATTATATCGTTTAAGTTAAAAATAGTTTGACTATAATAAATTATTTGAAATAATACGAAAGATAACACGATAACGTCATGATGGTCTAATTATTTTATACTTGTCATGAGTTTAATATATTTTTTATAATGACAGTCAATATTATTTTGTTTTTCGCAATCGTAAATATTTATTTTTTATTATAAATATGAATGATTCAAAACCTTGTTCGGAGTATGAAGAAGGAGCAAAAAAAGTATAAACCAAAAATAAAAAAAAATCTTAGAATCTAGTGCAAAATATCCTAAATTAACAGATATGTTTAAGATAAAAAAAAAAACTAAAATAACTGATAAATCTAGTAAAGTTGGTAAGTCTATATTTAAAATTAAATTTATTGATCCTCATTCATTAAGTGTTGTTTTTAACTAAATAATTTCTACTGGTTTGAGCTTATTTAAATGATTTATCCTGGTTATGGATTGCCTTGTTCAATATTGCCTAAAATTCATAATATAATTATATATAACTCTATATAAGTATAACTCTAGACTGAAATTTTTCAGTTGTTATTTAATAATACGTTTGTTCGATAGATTTTTACGATGTTGATGATTTAATTGTTCAAGACCATTCCATTTACCTGAAATTAGAAATAGGAAAAGAAAATTACTATCTGGTGAGGTATCACATTTCTAATTTTGAATGCTCACCAAAGATTTACTATGGAAGTACATAATGTAATTTTAGATAAAATTGTATACAAAATTAAAGAAAGATTTACTGGCAATGAAATGTTATATAGTGACTTACCTTGTCTATTTATTAGCAACTTTGTTTATATAAAAACTAATGGTTAACCAACTACAGCATTAAATAAACTTTGTAAAAGGCTTACATATTTTTTAATCGTTTTAACCCCATTGCATTAAAAATTAAGTGTTAAATTCTACAACAAATTGGGAAAGCTTTAAGAAAACATTACCAGAATTTTACTTAGAAAATTTAAATGTTTAACATAATATTTTCAAATGACGGGTCTAGTGATGAAATTTAAGAATGTGATACCCAAAATGCAATGAAAACTGAAAAATATTTGGATATTTTGCATGAATTGTACTGTATGATGTCTTCATGTTTTAGTCAAGTATAATATGTATAGTGCTTATAGTAATTTAGAATTGGCATATAAATATATTTTTACACTACCATCAACTCAGGTAAATATATATTTTATAAATTATTTTTGAATACACTATAAATATTGATTCATACCATTTGCGTTTTACGTTGGTAGTATGTGAGTGAACATTTTCGACTTTAAAATTTATTAAAAACAGATTAAGGAGCAAGCTATTGGAATCCAGACTAGAGGCGTTTATGTTAATGTCCGTCGAAAAATGAATACTTCACATTATAGACACAGATGATATAATCAATAATGTAGCTGGTATCTCTAGAATATTAACTAAGGAATTAATGTATTGAATAGTTATGTATATATATTTGTATAACTAAATTTGAGAGTGTATTTTTTTCATAAAGGACTGACATAGGTACAAATTTCCCAAGCCGAAATTATATCCCAATCTGTCTCCGATGGCTACGTTTATAAAAAATAAACCGGATGAAGAAATGTTGATTTTTAATCAGTTTAAGTACAGTTTCGCCTCAAAAATACATGAACATGGATGAAATTCATTGGTGATGTGTGAAACGACTGAAACGTACGTGCTCCGCTACTTTGTACAATTTTAATAGTAAAGATCTAAACGAAAATAATGTATTAAATAAATAAATTGAATTCAGACCAATTTCTTCATAATCGTATTCCGTATTTTGGTTAAAAATTCAGCCGTCAAATATTGAGTATTTTATGTAAACGAAAAGCTTCTGAAAATCTGTACGTAGGTACCTACATCTAAATAAAAATTTTTTTGATATAATTTTCAAAAAACACAATACTTATTAACGATTTCACATCAAATGATTAAAGTGTGATAAGAAAAGTTCTTTATTTAAATGTATTACCAACCCAATTTGTAACTGACAAAAAATTCGTTGGGCGAAACGGGTTACGTCCAAAATAATTTCTCTAAATAAGTATCTCGGTTAGTGATATAAATTAATTTAATGTGACAATTTAATTCTGTTTATAATTTAACTCGTAATCATCACTAACGTCTATTGTAAATGGATTCAATTTATTATGAGTACTATACTACTTAAGGTAACTGTATGAATTTATACTGCTGACATACCACTTGCATTTTACTTTTTTTTCCAATTTATATCTTTATAATACAGTTAGCATAAAAACGCAATCAAATAAAAATCACTACTTTCAAAACTAGATATTATTTTTTATGTAAAAATGTAATATAAATCAAACTCCAACTCCATTAATTACTTTATAACTATTTCAGTGCCTACGCCTAATCAATGAATACTTTGAAATTGAAACGATTAAGTTCTCAGCTGTAATTTTTCGGTAATTAGTATTTATATCAGACCACATAACTGTTTAGCTTTAATAACGAATAAGAAAGGTCATCTTCAGTTTGTTTTTTTTTTTTTTATAAAGACGTATACGATTATTTAATAATAATAATAATAATGTAAAATTATAGTTATTGTTAATAGGTACTCAATCGATAGAAACTCAAAACCATGACAAGTATAATACGTCTTAGTTCAAAAATATATTACTTAAAACTTTTTTTTATTTAGATATCAAGATAAATTACAAATTACGTGCTAAAAAAACAATGACAAAGGTTATATGATCATCCAGGGCTTGGGTGTCTATTGGGTGATGGAATGGGGAAGAACATGTCCCTCTGTCTTTTCCGTTAGTCTATTATACAATTATACATAAAATATTATATTTAATATATATATTAAATTTATTTTTTTAGTTAATCTTATCTTTTATGTACAAAACTTTACTACGGGAGAACGAACTCTGGGAATCATAGATACTAATAATAAGCCTATCTATAACGAGTGCCGAGAAGCACTGATCACACGTGTCCCCCTGGATTTTTAATGATAGACGTTATCCCCGATAGTTGTTTATGATTCGTAACAATATCATTATTACCACGCAGTCTTGTGTACCTATTGCTAATTGCCTTCGAACATCACTCGTTAATCATACTCAGCGGATTTGTTTAAAAAAACATTTTCTCGTTCGCGAATCCCATTTCGTCCACCGTACACGCCTAGCACTGGATTTTTATCATCCGTGGGTTCACGTTAATCTATACGGTTTTCAGACATGCATAGCAGTGACTACAGCTAATTGAACGCGTCTCATTAGATATTGTTAAGAAAACTAACAGTCACCATAAATATTAACATACATAGATATATATTTATGTGTATCTACGGGAGTTGTTCCGACCATAAACTGTTATTCTTCAATTTAACAAACTTAATAATTTTTTTGAATATGTCATAACTATTCTACATATAGCGAAACTATTTTACATTTTCGAAGATTAGATCAAATGTACATTCGTCGAGAGTGTCAAATCGTACCTCATATAAAGTTTTGGATGTAGAGATAATCAATAATTGGACTTATTTCGGTATCTGTTACTTTTTTAAATTTACTCTGGTTCAAGAAGAGCTATTTATCAAGTGATCAAGTAAACCTTTAGGTATCCAACTATTATTTTGCGAAATGTTTCCTATCACGAAGACGTAAGTCAAAATTAAATATTAAATAAATAAATCACATTTCACCATTAGGTATATTATAATCAAACTATACAATTTTTCCAAAAGTTATAATAACTGAAGTGCACTGACATAAGCTATATTCTTGTACAATAGGATCTAGCACACAAGTAGATACAACAACACAAGTTCTATTATTTTTAGTGTTTGAAGATGTGGTAATAGCTTATATAATATATCACCTATAATAGTGTTTTTGACTCAACGTGGCCAAGTGGCAAATTGTTTGCCGGCCGTTCGGATCCAGTTAAGGTAATTCTACAGTCACAGGCAATCGGTTGGGTGACCATAATAGCACTTAACGATTTTATATCTCATACAACTAACATTTAATTGAATCATATAAGTCATTTTACATAAAATAAAATAATGTGCTGAGACAGAATAATATTTATAATAAGATGTGCACTCAAATGGTTATCATTGTTTTGATTTCGTTGTTCAAATGCGTTGATAATAAGAATGCCCTATAACAGTGATTCCCAAACTACGCACCGCAGTGCTCTAGGGGCACCGCGAGCACTTTTTATGGGCATCGTGGTCTACGGTTCATAAAAAATAGTTTAAAATGTTTAGATTTTTTTTTTCCTTATTGTTTTTGAAAAAACTTTATATCAAATAATGAAATACTTTCTATTGTATATTCAGAAATTCTCATTTTAACATTATAATATTATTATTTAATAATTATAATAATGATAACAATCATTTTATTTATTTAATTTTTAGGTTTCAAAATGCATTATTTTATAATGAAGTTAAATTTTAATAAAATTAATAAAATTAGCTATCAATGAGTTTTTTTTTTTTTGTCTATCATGTCATTCACAGCAAGGCACCGTGGCTAAATTGAGTACAAAAAAAGGCACCGCGGGAAAAGAAGTTTAGGAACCGCTGCCCTATAAGAAATCGCCATTTATTTTTCGTTTATCAAAAGCAATTTCTAAAATATGCGTCCTATTATTTTTAACTACCCAGCAAATTCGTACCAGACGATAAAAACGTTATTGTATTATGATATAAGGTTATTTTTATTTTTTTTGTTTGCTAGGTCTCCTGTAGTAAAAATCTATATCTTAAAAAATATTGAACTGGGATATTGCAGATCTTTTCACATTACACAGCACAGCAAAATGGCCGTTGTGTCATTAAACATTTTTTTTTTTTTTTTTTATGACATATATAAATTATTTTTAGTTTTCTTAGTTACGGCCTAAGCGAAAGATTAAATAAAAACATTCAACAGCACCAGAGTACATAGATTCATATATAATTAAATATCTATAACAGAATAAAGATAACACGGATCTTTGACTTTTATTTTCTTATTTAAAACGTGCTGTCGACCGTACGAAAAATATAAACTTAACTTTAATCTACCCTCCGTTTGACTCGAGAAAAATAATTATAATACTAAATGTTAATCGTAATTACTCTGTATAACATTCACTCGTGTATAACTTATAAAATTTAGCTAAACCATGTGAAAATTATAATACGACTCAATTTTTTATGTAATCTCAACACTCACGCACATATTACATTGTTTCAGTCTACTCTATGTGTTTAACGAACGACATTTTTATTTCACACGAAATATTTTTGTTCTAGATGCCAATTGCCATCAATAAGATATATGGTCGAATCTCCGTTTAGTCAAATTTCTTAACAAGTTCAATTTTACTGGTGATAACGCAATTTATAATTTGATCGAAAAATCAAACGAACAATGGTTGATCATTTTCTAATTTGTCAACGTTCAATTCGCTGTCACTTAGTTCGCTGACACCTAGTTTGCCGACACATGATTTTCCAATACTCAGTTTACCAACATCCGGTTTGACGAAATCCAGTTTTAAACAGTTAAACTAAAAACAGCGTATAAAAATATTATCTAAAAAATACAAACATTTACATCAAGTAAAAGAAGTTAATGTTTACTCTAAACAATGGACACATTTCATTGCATCATTGCATTCAAAAAGAGTAATAATCATTTAACTACTATGAATTTAATTATCTAATAGGAACAAGAATTGGTTTTAAAATCTTTAGGTAATAGTTTTTAGACACAATAGTTTTGTAAATTTGTATGTTAATTATTCCATTTAAAATCATTGTCATAATCTTATCTAACTTTATCATCCTTCAAACTTTAATTGTATGTAAATTCTTAATAGATTATTATTAGATTATTAGATATATACCCATAATATAACATAAATTGTCGCTATATTGGGAAATAGGTATCGGTGGTTTAAGACCTTTATAAAATCGACTAAAATCCGGTTTTTTTGTCGGCGAATAGAGTTTGGCATAAACCCAGTGGACATACGATCGCTGGTATAGTGTACATCTATTCCAAAATATTAAGTACAATAAAATCAAAAGACAAGACCTGAAAAGTTGCATTTCAATCAACGTCTATGTAAATGCATATTTACAATTACAAGTATAATTTTACCTTTGGATGCATGCGAAAAACTGGTGCTCTAAATTACTAACATACGAGTATAATATTATTTTATATATATAATATTATATTATTGCATGTATATCATCACAGAAATCATAAAAATATATCTATACTGTTTTATTATTGAAAGCAGAATCAAATTTAAACGTTATTAAAGTTAAAAACATCGTATCCTAAAATGCAGAAATGCATGTCCGCAAGAGAGAGTGACATATTCGCATATTTAGCTCTCAGAAATGGATACATGCCTCGTCTAATATAAACAAGTTATCGGCAAAATTGAGGTGGGCAATTATATTTTCCATCGTTTGTCCACTAAATTGTAACCGCAATCAGATGGCTTCAGTTCCTGCAAAATTTGGATTTCAGCGATGTTAATAGGAGCCATGAATCGTCAGCGTTGGATTTCATGAAGTTTATAGCATTTAAATAAGCACCACTTACGAACAATAATTTCAAGACATGATGTTTTTAAATATTGAAATTTAAATGACAAAGTAGATTCTGTTAACAACAATAAAATTATACGAACACATTTTTCACTAATATTAAAGTTAACAATCAATATTTTTCCGTTTTTCAGGAGGGACCTTAATTTAAAATTCATAATAATGTATTCAAGTATAGTTTTTACCGACGTAATGGCAGCGATATGCTCCGTTCAGGTTTTCGGATCAAGCGATGACTGTGGCGATAAAAAGCTAGTAAAAAAAAAAAAAGTGTGCGCGTATCACAAGTCTACTCGTATTTCCGTGTGTGGTATGTATGTGAGTGTGTCGTGGATTCGTCTGCTGCTATTTTGTTGTTTGTTCTCGTTATTTACCCCTCCCCACGTGCATGCGATACAACCTCATACAAAATTCGCATTAATCATAGATACGTGAAAGTTTTGCCATCCGTGACAACGCTGTGGCAGTGTATTCTGGTAGGGCTTATCGGATACCTCCTACAGTGCAGATAAGACCTGGTCAAACTTTTGAGCGCCAAACAGTTTATACCCAAATCACACAACCTTTTCTCCTGTGACGTCGTTACACGTACACTCATATTACGATTGAATCACCAACCCCGTAGTTCACCGCATATAATAATAATAATAATTTGAATATTAATTATAGTACATAATATTTCTCATTATATCATTCCCAAACCGAATCGAACACGTTACCATCTCAAGCAGTGACATACCAAGACATTTTTTTCGAAAGCAGGTGGTGAATATTTTTCTACCATATATTTAAAATGTATTTATTTCACAAGATAATAATTTTGGTTATAATTTTATTACTAGATTGGTCGACAATAGATTATATAAATAATCCTATTAAACGGTTATGATATTAAAATTATTAACCTGAAATCGTATAGAAATAATAAACAATTCATTTTTTTCTAATTTCGTTAAAATTTCGAGGGGCGGGTTGAGGGATTAATACCTCCTCCCTCATAGTAACGTCCCCGATCAAAAGTTTTTCTAATTCCGAGTTTGAACGAGTAAGTTGCATTGTGACACGCGTTGATCATGTATACGATATGACAGTAATATCATTACGGCGCAGTTGACTGTGCTGGATGTTCTTTCGTCTTTACACGGGACGGAAGAGGTCGCATTTCCCTTTTTCGTTTCTTAAATTTACCATGTACATACATTGTTATATTTCATAAAAGTACAAAATTTTATAATCCGAATAATTGCCATGAAAATATGAGGGTAATCAAAAATAATATGAAGTATAATTATCGACACGATTTTTAGTTTTGAAAAAGTGCTAAGATGATCTGAAGTTCCGGTCTTGTTCACGCCCTTTTTTATCTTGTTGATTGTGAATAGTATGCTGTGAATAGTTTTT
Organism: Sipha flava; assembly: GCF_003268045.1. Taxonomy (NCBI): domain Eukaryota; kingdom Metazoa; phylum Arthropoda; class Insecta; order Hemiptera; family Aphididae; genus Sipha; species Sipha flava. Next base: position 1,202,540 of record NW_020272884.1, read on the forward strand.
TGTATAGTAACTAAATGTTAATCAATTTTTCAATTATTTTTTATATCATTTTAGTTTTTCAATGAGTTAGAAAAAGCGTGTATTGGATTATAGTGCTATCACATGCTGCACACGCACCGAAATATTAATAATAACAACTGCCGCATTCCCAGAATCATCACGATTAAATACTGTATTTAGAAGCTTCAGACGTGTTTCTCTGTTGCAGTATCGGTTATCGGAAACGATTTGTCTCTGTGGGTGACCGTCTAATAGCGTATACCATTGTTTTCGTCGTACGCAAAAAAATATATAAAAAAAATAAAACGTTCAAAAATTAAAGTTCATTATTCAATGTTTTCATAAGTTCGATTGTGTTTCAGTCTAAGTCAAAGTCATTGTCTCAGTGTCATAAATTTTCATAAGTTCGTGGATACTAGTTTTAAGGTAGTAAAACTGAGGCAATTACCTTCATTGTGTGATGTTCGGTGACCATAATTGTTATCGGCACTGACTCGTTCTCTCTCATTTGGTCCGTATTCGTGTGTACATCATGGGCACAATTAGAGCCCAAATATTGGAGTTTCTGAAATTTCTGAAAATAAATAAAATGGTATTTAATTGTACATACTATAAATGATATAGATCTGAAAAAAAAAAACAGGAGTACTACATTTGAACTCAGGGGTGCAATTGACCCCCCCCCCTATTTACGGCTATGATGTATATGCAAACTTTGTGAATTCATCGGCCGTCTACAGTCTTTTTTGTAAAATCACGTTTTCAATCAATTTTGTATTGGTCTTTTGGTAAGTGTCGTTTTGCGCAGTTATATTGCCATTTTGTTATAGTTTTCATTGTTTCAGTGACTATTTTGAATAGCGTGGCTTAATTCATTGTCGTTGTCCAGCGCTATAGACTTGTGCATTTCACCGTGAACAAGTATTGACATACGAGTTCGTGTGCGAGGTCAATTTTATACCTTTTTGTTGTATTCATTCTTAAGTAATTACGACGTTCAACGATTTGATTAAATATCGTAAAAAAAAAAAATATCCAGATTAATTATGGTAAATAACTAAATATTTCTGAGATAGCCTTAGGATTTTTATTTAAATAAAATAATAGATAGAATATTTTTATTTGGTTAAGTCTATAGATAGTGTTTATAAACACTTTACTTCAAATATTAGTAAAAATTGTTAAACACCTATGCGTCCGAGCTGTCTCGTTCGGGCGCCGTATAACATAAATTATGTGTCGAATTAAAAAGCTGGTGAAAAGCTGATGACGCCTCCAGTTAATGCATACCATAGAATGGATTAAGAATCTATGCTAGGGTCGAGAGCCTTTTCGTAGGAAAAAGCTATTTTTTCAAAAAAATTACAAAACTTTGATGTCCAGGGAGTCGCACAGGTTTGAACAACTTTTTTTTTTTTAACTTTAGTGTATAAATTATTATTTATTAGTAAATATTATTAGAATAAAGATAGTATTATTATTTTATTGAGAAATTGGTAGGCAATAAAAACATAATAATACGTCTTAAATTTAGATAATATAGAAAAACTTTATTTCATTAATTCATTATTATTATTATTATTATTGTTTATACAAATACAATATTATTTAATTAAACACAATAATACACAAAAAACGTATCTACTTAATATTAGTGGGATTTTTGACGCTGAAATTCTCCGGACAGCTTATTAAATTCTGGAGAGTAATCTGTAGTTTTCAACTTCAAACAAGCATCAAGGCTGATATCATTCAGTTGATTTCTTAATTTATTCTTAATAAAGTTCATAATTGAAAATGTTTGCTCACAAATGTAAGTAGATCGAAAAACAGTCAAAATTCCAAAAGCGACTGTTTTGAATCGGCTGAAACTTTCGGGAAGACTGTTCCATACGTCAAATATAACTTGCTCTTATTTTTGACATCTAGCGTGTTCCGTCCATTTATAGTTCCCAGCTAAAACTCCTTTTCCCTTTTCCAAATTTTTTCTATCCGTTTTCAAATTCTCAAATCTTTGGTTTTTAATTCTATTATTTGCAATGAAAATAGTCTTTTGTTGACAGATGGAAACGATGAAAAATGAATTTGTCCAGTAACCGCTGTGAGTGGTGATGTCAAGAACTTAAACGTGAATTCATATTTTCGAAAATCTTCAAATCTTTTACTAAACGAATTTTTTATGGATTGAATGGCTGATTTAAAATACTCCAAATCAATAACACAACCTGAGCTTTCCGTGTACTCTTTCAAAGATTCAAAATGATCAAGATTTCCGCTGTCAACATCTTCTGAAAAAAAACTGAAGTTATTGTTCAGAAGAAAGAACAGTTTCCAGTAGCGTATGTGCTGTTTTTGCATTACCTTGAAGCTTTTGATTTAAGTGATTTAGAGATGAAGTCAAATCCATAGCAAAATACATTTTTTGTAGCCACATATTATCGTTTAAATCGGGGTAATTGATGCCTTTATTTGTTAAAAAAAATCTTTTATGGGTTCGAAACAATCTGTAAAGCACTTCAAAACAACCCCTCTCAACAACCAACGTACATTATTGAACACTGAAAGACCCTTGTATTGGGCATTAACTTCATCAAGTATTGCACGAAACTGTCTATGGTTCAGAGCTGAAGCTATGATTTTCTTAATTATTTTCACTACTAGTGATATAACTTGGTTAATTTTAACTGGAAATGTTTGAGCACATAAAGCTTTATGATGAACAATTCTATGAAAAAATAGTAATTCATGTTTCACATTTTAGCCAAAAAGAGTAACAAATCCTTTATATTTACCAATCATATTTGGTCATTCATCAGTGCAAAGAAATATCAGCTCATCTAAATTGATATATTTCTCTTTACAAAATTCTGTAATTACAGCGCAAATTTCTCTCCTTGATTTTATCCTTTGAGTGGTAGAAAATCCAGTAATTCTTCATGAACACCCGTAAACGAAATATACCGTCCAATTAAAGTGAGTTGCACGATGTTTTTAACATCACATGATGTCATAATTCATCACAAGCTAAGGAAAATACAGGTGATGACTTCAGATCGAAAAATTGTTGTTCTGTGACATTTTCAGCCATTCTAACAGCTATATCACGGACAGTAGTTGCCGACAACGGAATATCCTTTATTTTATTAATTATTTCTATTTTATTTTTAAATTCAGAAAAGAGATGTTCTGACATACCAATAAAACATTTTTTGATATATTCTTCATCAGTGAATGGTTTTCCAAATTTCATGATTTCGTAAGATACAACAAAACTAACTGCAGTCAAATTAGACGCTGACTGCAACCAGTTATTAAATTTAGATGTCGATTGTTGAGATTTACGAATCAACTCGGCCATTGCTGTTTTTCTTTCATTTCCAGCTGAGTACGTCTTACTAAAAAAATCATGTTTAGATAAAAAATGACGTTCAATATTCGACTTTTTTAAGTTTTCGTCACAAATGAGACATTTTGGTTGTCCTAGCGTGTTTTGGGCAAATGCATAAGTATCAGTCCACTCACTTCTAAATCCTCTATTTTCCTCTTCAATTTTACGTTTTTTTATTTGTAGTCATCTCGAAGTTTATAGGAATACCTCTAATCAAAAAAAGCACAAGAAAAAATAACGAACAACGTTACACTGATTGAATTGACCTGACGAGGACCATGCTCACATATCGACTAATATAATTTTGTATTCTACCGAATGATGATAGTCGAGTTTAATAGATAGAACACACGCATATTTATTACATACACAATAAAAATAATTGTGCAATAAGATTAATAAGTAACAACGAAAACATTCCCAACCCATATTAAAGATAAAATATTGATATATTTTTATCTGAAAATTATTATTGAAAAATTCAGAATTATTATCACTATAGTAACGCAGATATAATATAATTTATTTTTTACGGATCTCGATGTATTGATATTTATCCAAAGAGCCGAAGGTTTCCGACTCCTCATCTATGGAATACATTAACTGGAGGAGCCACCAGTAGAAGAATACAAAGCCTCAAACCGTTAGATAAGGAGGCACGTCATCTTTTTTCTGTTCCCCGCAAGTATTGCTTCAGAAATTCGAGAGAAGATTCGGTTCGATTCTCAGTTAGGTTTTTTGTGATTTTTTTTTAATTTTTTTTTTTTGTCATGCCCACTTATTTATTTTTATTGTAATATTATTATTATTATTTATAGATCGAACCAATTATATTAATTATAATATTACTTTTGTAATTAGTTTTCTCACTTATCACTGCCTTAACTTTTAAATGATTAATATCATTACATCAATCAGTCGGAACATAAATTGGACACTTAAAAACGACCAATACTCACATGTGACTATGATATAGATAGTAGATTTCATCCTAAGCATCAGGGATGTGAGTAATACAATGAATTTAATACAATAAAAGCATGCAAGCACTGAATCATAGTCACGAACGAAAATACAAATTTATAACGTAAGACGAAAAGCACATTAAATCACAATTGATGCTGGTAAGTGAACACCCTAAAACATGGTGACAAATAAATGTAAGGTAATGAAGTTCTGTAGATCAACACTTATCAAACATCAAAATTCTGCCGGCAGTGTTGTACTTAGATAACCAAAATATTATCTAGATAAGATAACGGATAATACATTATAATTTCATCTATATATGGTAAAATATAAATATTTAAAAATTCATCTGGATAATAGATGAAAGATAACTACATTTATCTAGATAAAAAACAGATAAGACTAGATAAAAACATAATTTTTAACTGTTTAATCATTCAGAATTTACATCTGTAAAATAGTTATTTTTCTATTAATAAAAAAATAAATTATTAATTATGATTTAATTGGTTTAAAATAATCTTAATTAATTTTGCTAATTTAGACAAGTACTTCTTATAATTTCATATTTAATCAATTGTTTAACGTATAGATCCGTGTTATTTTGATATATTTGTACATATTTATAAATGATACATATACTATACCTATGTTAATAGTATGATTTTTAATTTAATATTTAATTTGCTTTGGGTGTACATAAAAATAAAGTATTTTTGAGTATAATAAATAATAGTGTTAGGTACTAGTTGGTTATCCCACCACCATTCATGTAACCATAAAAGGCGGGGATACTATAACAAACCAGTACTTAACATTACAAAATAAATTAATTTAAATAATATTAATTATAGTAAAAATGAATTTTGAAAATAAATTACCCCTTTTGCGCACAAATTACAAATACGCTGTTGATTGGCACCTTCGATTACTATTACTTGATATTACTTCTATAAGTCTCACACAGTTTATGCATTTCTTCATCCTACGAAAAAAAAAAAATTAGTATCTAACATAAAATATTGTAAATCATTCTATAATTTATACATTGTGTATTATTTCTTATATTTACCTGATAAGGATCGGTAGAATTACTTTCTTCATTTTTTCTCCCAATATTTTGCAATACGTTTTCTAAGTCTTCACCTGACAATATATTGTTTATAGCTTCTGAGAAAGAATTGACGCCGACAATCCAATTTTGATATCATTACCAAACATCGCTTGATATCGAATTTCAATAATTAAATTTGCAGCGTTATACGCGCTATAAGCATAATAAACGGAAGTAGGGTGTATTTTTAAGTAAATTATCAAGTAATCATTTAAAAATATTTTATACTGTCGTTTGATATTCTTCTTTCGTCTTTTCATTTTAATTTCAAAGTGATTGATATCCATAATTTCATTATATTGATTTTTTTTTTTTTTTTTTATTAATATAACAAATTTATCTATACAACGTAAAATGTCTTAAAAATGTATGGATTTTCATCTTGGTAGAAAAAATACGAAATTGTATTCAATATTGTTATATTACTCTTTTATCTATATCATAATATATTTATCTACTGTAAGCTTTACATTTTATGTTAGATAAACGTTTAAAATTAAATTTCTAAAAAAAAAATTAAATAATTTATCAATTGACCTGATATAAAAGTCTTTTGAAAACTTTAAATGTTGCGGATTAAGTCGTAAATCATTGGGTTTTCTTCCAAACATTATAATTATAATAAATCGATTCATACAAAAAAAAAAAAATTAATCAAAATCATTAATGTACGCAATAATAACTTTTTTTTGTAGACATTTAACTTTACAACAGTAGTAAACAATAAATCATCAAAATTAGACGCCTAAAATGAATGTATTATGATTATAGAGAAATCATATATCACGTATATCGAGTGTTCTGCCAAATAAATTAATCCGTGTTTGAGATTGAAGAAAAACACACAAAAAAAAAAAAGTGTGTACAATTAGACTCTGTGAACATTGAAACATTAGAACGGAATATGAAGGAAACAATAATGAATGTAAAGTAGAAATAGATACAATGGAAAATTGCATGAAAGAGTACGGCGTGGTCCAGTAGTGTCAGAATATACGAGTAATGTTTAGACGAGGGTAAAAACTCAGTTGTAAATCACGAATAATGAATATTATTATTATTATTATTATTATTATATTTATTCTCCTCCGGAATTACTTCAGGTAAAACAGTCCCCGTGGTACTGCTAATATCCAAGGAAGATTAATATATAAATATATATATATATTTAAGAACCCTTTCCTTACAACTATTGTTTCTCGTTTCGATTTTATTGGGAGCTTATATTGCGGAATTTATTTCCAAGGACCGTGCAATAAAGTGAATATACATATAGTATTATATGGCTATTGGCTGCAGCGAGTACGACGGATACGGCAGTTAATGATCTAGGAAATGTATTTCTTCGTGAGACTTTAATTTCTGCTTGTAATTCAATTTCTGCAGACGTACCGAAGTTTCTGAATATTCCGACTAAACCCACGGCTACGATATGCACGGTGGTGGCGTCGGTACGGTTGGTAGGTACAACATAATACCCTATTGTTCGTTTATTATAGCAGTCTCGCGCCGACGGCACACCCGACACCGTTGCCGCAAGGTTTTAGTTTTATCCGAGGGAATACGCGCCTGCGGTACGCTCAATAAATAAGTTATATAAATATACGGCCGAGCACAGGCTAGCTTATCCAGAGCATCAAGTGTACACGTATACGTATAGGTATACAACCTTTTGACGATACCATTATCGTTTCGTTGTTCATATTTTTTCGTCGGAGAAACTTTGTACAGCCACGAGTTGAAATCTCTTATTTTGCCATCCGTCTCCCGTAACCGTTCATCGTTTACCTGTGCACTACGTGTATAGTATTTGTTATAAGCCGTAATTAGCGTTTCCCTGCAGATGTATCTCCGGACGGTGCAATTATTGCGATTCGTTTTCATTAAGTTTTCGTGTGCCGAAATCATAGACAACGTCCATATAAAAATATAAACCCGACTCTGTTTATTATTGAACATATTATCGTACAATATTATAAGAAGTAGGGGGACAGCAATAAATCGATTTTTGATAGTATCTGAGTCGTATGAAAAGTGAACGAGGGTCGATGAATGTACGAACGAATGAATACTAACACGAAACATATTTGTATTGTGATGTACGCAATCTTTACGACTTTCGTATTTCACTGCATTTTTCTGTTTCAAATGACACAGACCTTGTGTTTTTCGCGTTCGTAGTGCAACTAGCTTATGCAATACTACGGAGATCAGTGGTACGAAAATCGTACAACAAAAACAATTGCTACTTCGTTCCTCGACTACGCAGTATTAGTAACAAAGCTTAAACAAACGTAATTTAAATAACGGTTTAGTTCATAAGCAGTAGCTATACACTTTAAGTTGTACACACTTTGTCCAACAATTGGAAATTTAACAATAATTTTTATAACAATTATTGATATTGATTTTTTATATTTTCGTTTAAAGTAGTGGAAACCGATACCGCGTGGTATAATTAGGGATGGGCAGAAATCCGAAGATCTGAATTTTCCAATCATCCGGATATTCAAATTTGGATTTGAATCAAATCCTTATCCGAATTTATCGAAGTATCCGGATTATTCAGATTTATAGATTTGCGTTTTATGTGACTTATGATTATTTTTAATTTTTAGCAAAATAAATTATTTTATTTTTTAGTCATTAAAATTGAACAATAAATGAATATTATGTTTTATAAATTGCATTATGCTTATCATGACTTAAACATTTTTTATAATTTATTATTAATTACCACAGCAAGTTATTAAATTGTTGAGTTTATTTTATATCTCTATGACTTACAGCGACATCATGATCGAATAATACCAAATGAACTTATTTTTACTACATAATCTCAGTTCAATATAATATAATATAATAAATGTATTCATATATTATATGAGTATAAAAAAGAGTCATTGGATTGAATAATCCGGACACTAGTATTAATAACACTAAGAATACACAACGTAGTGAAATATTCGTTGAAACCGCAATAAGTCTAAATATGTCACCTAAATTGTAATGATTTTGGTCTCGTACTACGCTGTACCGAAGTCAACGACTACATTTCACAACGATTTACCATGTTTATCATGACATGCATTTTCATTAAAGATGTATTGCGCGCGATTACATATTATAATATGGTTATTATTCCTATGCTATGCACCTATCATATCGATGCACTGCACCGAACAACCACACCGGAATACAATCCTAATAATAATTATAACGATAATTCCCGTTTGAACGGAACACAAAGCAATAACAATATATTATCATAATGCACCCATGCGGATGCAGCCATAAGGCGCTGCCCCGTGCACTATACGTACGCATCGGATGTATTACGTCCCTCCCTTGGTATGACCCGAACACATCGTTATGATATTAAATGCATCGAATTTTCCCCTTGGATGACTCGTGCTCGTGCCCACCCGAGTTCGACCGACTGCAATGTAATGGGACGTGGGTATCTCGCGAAAACATGCGTTATCTAATTTTTGGATACCGCAACGCAATGATGATATAATTTAATTGTGTAAATGTTGTACAGAAAAAAAACACATTTAGCAAGAGGAGCGCGTGAAAAATCCCGTTTGCGGAGGACATTCATGGCCAAAAATAGGAGTGGAACAGAGATGTCATTCCGTACAACATTCCCTCGCACCGTAATTTCTACCATTGAATATGAACGCGAATGAATTCCGATATGGGAACTCCGACACAAAACACTACGACGGAAAGAAATAGATAGGGCAAGAGAAAATAACGAAATTCTCGAAAGGTGTAAAATATCGTACGCAATAATATAGTAGTATTATTTATTAATACGGTCTGTTGTGCTGCGCATGGTTAGTGCGTGCACGCGTAATATTATTGTAGTTCCGTTGACAAATTTCGGAAAAGAACAAGGAAAAATGAATTATAAATAAAATACCATACCGCCTATGGGGTTACGATGACAGAAAAAATAAGGGCGGCCGATGGCGAACCGATACGCCGGAAGGGACAAGTATGACAATATCGAACGGGGTACACGTTGCAATGACAAATCGAGTCGAACGCAGCATTGGATATAGCATATTGTCATGTAATTGGTTAGAAGTTCATTAGCATTGCCGCCGGTGTTCCGCGTGTGTACGCGATATTGTTTTCTTGTATTCCGGCATGCGACGATGAATACGGGCCACGTGTACTCGACTGCTTTTGTATTGTGTATTTTGCTTTCTTTTCTTTTTCTTTTTTTTTTTCTTTTTTTTATTTTTTTTTTTTCGCTTCTTTTTCAAATAAAAACAATTGTATTTCCGTTTGTTCGGTAGAGCAATTTTCGTTCCACCGCCTGAATTGGACGGCTCGAGCGAGCGCGAAGACGACGGAAATAAATCACCACGGCTATGTACTACTCTACCCCGAGAAAAGCTTTGATACAAACACACGTCTTGCCATATTAATCAATAGGATATTGGATAAAAATGCAATTAAAAACCATGGGACGCAATATATCCATTGTTTCTGACGTCCGCGGGAAATCTGTATTTTCCGAATAAAATATGGTTTTAATCATTTTTTTTTTTTTTTTGAAAAATACACTAGTATTTATTATTTGAATACGTACAGTTATTTTAGTTATTTCACGAGTAGTTTTAAGTATTTTTAAGGCCCCCGAAAGAACACTGCATTCGTACACCGCGCTAAAAGGGTTATTAATTTTCAACCTTAATATTTCAACAGAAAAATGTATTACACTTAATCTCGAGTCTGATTCAACTGCGCAAAAACGTATTCCGTTTAAAGTGCATAATTTAGTATCCCTTTTAAATGTACTAAAACGATAAAACGTTGTTTTTACGCGTAAAAACTTTTCGACTTTTTAATTGTTTCAAACACACACGTTGTTTACGAGTACAAAATAAACTTTACCGACATATTATTTTTGTTTTACTTTCATTTCGATCCACGAACATTTTAATACGTCCCGTGCGCGCGGAAAATCCATGTTCGTATCCTATGCGTACAACGAAGTCATCTCTGTAGTCATGAAATCAATTAGACGCGGTATGAAATTGTGTAAGGTATTAAAATATTATATAGTTATTGTTTACGGTGTTACAACGCGGTCGCGGAACATTAAACACCTTTGACCGTTTTGTTTCCGACGTTCGGCGATGGTCCCCCATGTGCAGTGCCGTGTTAAGTTTTAATGTCGCCGGGAGCGCACATATGTGTGCCGCTTCATCATAGATATGGTTGTATGATATTAAGGAGAACTATAAACTATCTACAATTAATAGGGTTGATATATAATATTATTTGTATCAAGTATTCACTACAATTGTACGTCTGTACAGACGTACAGCAATATCCTCGTCCGTCGAGTCTCAACTGTGTTTACACGTTATGTACGTGTTAATATTGTAATCATTCGAATAATATATGTATGTATAGCTGTATAGGTATAAGTAATTAAGATTTATTATAGTTAAAACTAATTTCCATATAACACTTAAATCTTTTAACATTAAATTTTATAATATATATTTAATGACTGATGGAAAAATTTATTTATAACAAAAAACCAAAAAAATGTTTGAAAACATAGTATACGAATGCCGCCTATGAAATATTTTCAAATTTTGCCGCCGGTGCCAAATGCCCTCTTTACCTCTCGTCAAACACGCCTCTGTCCGTGTGCATGGAGTTGAGGGCTTATGCAAACACACATGTGCACGTGCGATCGAGTAACGTCAGGATTCGACGCTGTTTGATTTCGTTTATTGTACACCCAAAAATTTCCTAAGGCGGAAATATTCGAACGCTCACAGCGGTGCACGCGATGCACGGGGTGGAACTTTATCAGATTAAAACGTTTTTTTTAACGAATATTCGTCGTGACACCATTTTCATAGGCAGTGCATTTGTACGAACGAGAAACATTGTCACTTCGCTCGACTTTCAATTAATAACAATACTTTTAGCTACCCATTTGCGTTATAATCTCGCGCACGTCCTTAAAAGTAGCCGCATTTTCCGTATTATCTTTTTTATTTTTTTTTTTTTTAAATCTATAACTATTTCATAACAATTTTCAATTATATCAAATCCGTCCGTGTGCATAGAGTAAATTGTACATGGCAAATATAACGCATCGATACGATAGGTTTCCACGGATGAACACCCCGTCGTCGTGCAGGCCTGATTTTGACGATCGCGATTTATTTTATAACATTTGCAATTACTGATGTGCATATAAATGAATAATTATCATACGAAATTTTTATCGGTCTGAGCCCTTCCTAAATCATAAGTAATTATGATATGATGATGTGCGAGTTAACCCGAACTCGTTACGGTTTAGCCGGAAACAATTTTTATTTATTATTTATAAAACCGGATTGTATCACATCGTTTTTATTATCAGAGGTTAATTTTATTTTACTTGGTTCAGTTTCCTATTTTTTTGTTTACTTTTATATAATTTATTAACATCGTTATTTTTTAAACAAATAACAAAATTTTTGAATATTTTGATTTTGTGTATAAATATTCATTTAGGATTTAAAATATTCGATTAATTACCGGTATTTACTTTAAATTCTTTTATATCGTTTTAAATGTTTATAGTTTTTTTTTATAAAAAGTTATATTAATGTGTAATGAGTAGTAAATGTGTTAACTAACTTGATTTATTTTAAATGCTATGTTTTGAATCAAAACAACGAAATATTTTTTCAAAAATGTTGTGTAACGTACAAATCATAAACCATAAACCAACATATTTATAATACAAGTGAAATAGCTAACCTAATGCATTTATAATCATCCATTCCAATTATCAAACATAAAAATCATTACATTTAATCGATTGGTTCATATATATATATGGGTATACTAATATGATATTGTTATTTTTAGAAAATGAATAACTTCAAAAAATATCATTTTAAAAAGCTGTCTAGTGAGATATTGTTGTAGTGATAAGTCATGTTTTTAAAAATGTATTAGTTTTTTAACTAGTAAATGATTTTGTTAAAGGTTAAAATAAACAAAACTCCAAAATAAATATTTAATGTCTGATTATAAAAAAATGAATAAAGCAATCATTGCTCTTAAACGACAGTAAGTATTTATTGTTTCTCCCAGAATCTAAAATATTTTTTGTCATTATAAATATATATATATATATAATCAATTTATTATATTTTTGTTAAAAAAGAAAAAAAAATTGTAAAAAACAACATCGATCCGTAAGAAAAATGCATATATATATATATATACATATTTATCGAAGAAGAAACGTGCTAAGAAAAACCGCCAAGTACGCGCAGAGAGTGAAAGAAATCGGTTTTGCGTATGAAACCTCCTTTCGTCCAATCTTTTCATGTTTATCGTTGTATAATGCATAACATACAGATATCGCAGTATATAAATGTATATTTATGAACGTTTAGGTTCGAAATATAACATTCAAAAAAATAAAAAAATTTCAAAAAATAAAAAAACCAAATGATTTAACGGTTGAATAATAGTGGGTGCAGATCGTGGAGGGGAGGATATAAAAGAGATGGACCGAAAAATTTACAGTTCATCGATTTTTCACCACACAAAACACTCAATCGACGGAAGCGTTTGCAAGTCATTGGTTAATGAGCGATTGTAGCGAAAGAATTTGAATTTCTCGTACGTCACGTGGGCATGGGTCACGGCGTTATGCATGCGTTTGCTTTTTGGAGAGTAATTGTTAGTCTATAAGTCCTCGAAAAATAAAACGAAAACAATAATAGCAAAAGTTCGAACCGTTTCAAAACCTAACCTAAAACCTAATCTTCGAAACGGTAAATTTAAATCGATTAACATCACGAACAAGTGTTACGGACAACCGTATTACGATTGTCAGTTTATACGAGAAAACTTAAAAAAAATAATAAATATGTTGTATTACCTATGTTTAAGATCATGATACCAAATATATCAGATATAAATTTCGTGATTTCCGTTATATTTATACGGTAATTTCCGAGTTTCAGTAAAAGTAGTAGGTTATAGATGTCGAGGAATCCAAATTTAAGCATTTTAAAATAATTTCATTCAAATAAAAACTGTCGATTCTATTTATTTTATTATTAATTTTGTTTATGAATTATTATAGCGCTGTATATGAATATGTATTCTATACTTATTAGATATAATACGGTAAAATTAGAAAATTTGACAACGTTACATACAATTTCATACGCAATCGTGTTTATTTATTTTTCTTCCCCACCTTTTTGTTATCCATCTACAAATATCTGCAATCGTGATGCCAAAAAGGACAAACGTAAAAATCGTGTTCTACCCACGCGATCGAGTATGATCTACGAGTAACGTGCGCCGAAAACAATCTTCGTCTTTGAGGTGCCAAACGGCGCGACGCCGGAAGGGGGCGTGTGATCGCGGGTGTAAGCAGTCTTCAGAGGTAAATGGGGGAGGGGAAACGAGACCATTTTTTTCAGTCACTCCCCCCATAAAGTCTTGATGTACAATAATTAATAATAAAGCCTCGTTGCACTGAGCGATTTTACACGTTTCGTGTTGGCGATTAAAGTAGCGCGCGTGTGCGTGAGCGTATACCGACCTCTCCGATTAGATTGAGCGATTAAATCACAAATAATAGGTATAATATTCAAATTATATTATGTAAGTATGTGATGCCGTACGTGAATTTAAATGAGCTTGATTGGTTAACTAATTTGCCCCTGGCCCCGAAAAACCTTGGGACGGCCCTGGGCATGAGGTGCGTCCCGACGGTGGCGGCGGCGGCTACCGTATATTACGATCGGACGACAGCAGTGTGTCAAAGCGTAACGCGCGCGTCCACGTGTAAACGCGTCCGCAGATAAAGCCGTAACAACGAACGATAGCGGCGCGGGGACGACGGGAGGACGTGAAGGGCTCGCGTACGTGCGCGTATGAAACGATACGTGCGCGGTAGGTGCGCGGTAGGTACACGTTACGCGGTCACCGGTGTTTCCCTCCGCCGAGGCTCCCCCGGCAGACGTGTGTGTCCGGCGGGCGCATACACAAGATATATGTTCCGCGGCGTTACCCGTTCGACGGCGAGCGGGTTAAATGTTTCGCGCAGTTGACCTACCGGCGGCGGACTTCGACACACACGTGCGCACGTCCGGCGATAACGCTTCGCGGCGCGTTGATTTATCGCGCGATTTCGTTTACCGATTTATCGCCGGAAACGAGAACCTCCCCCCCCCCGTACAGTTTACATTATAATGCGATACAGGTGTATATACACTGAGGTGACACTGCATAGGTGATCGCATTACGATTTATGCTAATTAAACGCGCGGTCCCCGGGATCGACCGCGTAGTAGTTCAGATCTTTTCCGTCCAAACATTCGGTTATTTTTATTGTGGATACCTTAAACCAGTATTGTGTATGCAACAACACATTACGTCAGGCGTTCGCCTAACCAACGACTACATGATATCCGCGCGTATATTATAACACCCGACCGATTTGATATTTTTAACAGACTTCAAAAAAAGCAAAATGTCTTCGACTAGGTTTTTATTACTTCGCTATTCTTATACTTACGTGATATATTAATATATATATATATATTTTTTTTTTTTATCAACGGTGTGCACCTCCGTTGTAGACCGATATGAACCTAAGAAATCGATCGGCGACGATGAACGTGATTCGTGTTTCCGTTAATAGCGTACACGGGTAAAGTTCGAAAACCTTATATAACCTGCTAGTACGTATTGGACCTAAATGCGTTTAAGTAACCATCTCAGTGTGTAACTATGCATGTTCTACAAATCGCCTACGAGAATCGCTTTCGACGTGTCTTCCGACCGCGGTTAGATGCTCGTTGATAAACAAAAACAAATCTTTAGCCCCGACATTCGTTATTGTGACTGCAACAACGGCACGGCGGTTCTGAAAACAATAACGATGTATAATAACCGTAGGGGTATTAGCTCGCGCGTACGAGAACCGAATCCGGGCCGACGGTACGGTGTCACGTGCCGCGCGCGAATATAATATGTATAAAATCCCGACCATTGTAATGCAAATAAGGTTAAATCCTATACGTATACGGTATATATTTGCACGTATTTTACGTCCGTCCGACGAAAATAAGAACGTTCGATCGATTGCGTGCCCGGGCGGCTTTATTTTTCTTTTCGTTTAATATTTTCTGCGCACGGACCGGAATGTGTCTTAACCCGTAATGCACGACGACGTCCGTTTCGGGGATCGTTCCGGGGGCCTGGCCATCGGACAAGGATTGAATACCGTCATCGCCAACGGTCGGGGTGAGCGGCAAGTGAGGGTGGGCTAGTACGTAATTTTGTGCAGAAATATCGCAGACATGAGTTCGCTGTGTGTTCACGGATTGTTCGGTAAGCACACGCGGACCGTTCTGATGCACAACATCGCAACATCGCACGTCGATGAAGTATCCGCAACGCATATGCAACGTTTTATCTGACGTAACGGCGTGTCCGTTATCCAAAACATTCCGTTGGTTCAATAAGCTGTGCCTCGCGTAGAGTTCGATTTTGTCCTGTGATTCCGTTATTATACCGCTGTAGTGGTTTGTACGTGAAGATTCTACACCGATAAACGACGACCGGGACGAACCGGAATACCTGCCAAATACTGGTACGTCCTTCACTGAGTGTGCGGAATATTACAAGTTTAGATTATTGGCAGAATCAAAATAAAATCGCGTTATGTGTGTTCAACAGGAAACTTGAGTGGTCACGCTATCACCTATCCATAAACACTGCTGGAGAACAATATTTTCTAATTTTTTTTTTTTTTCATCGAAAAACTATATACAAATTTGACTCAGTTGGTTTCGTTCTTTACCGACTTTGGTACCGGCGCAAGTACAAATAATTCGACTGGTAAAACACAATTAATATCCTAACAGTTTTATCCATTCTTCTTATTTTAGTTTCTACATGTTTATTATTATTCCGTTTTAATACAATTTTTTCATTATTTTTTGAATACTCAACCAGGTACACGATCACATGTTCATTAAAAAAGTTTGGAATAACTCTTATCGTTTCATATATCAACTTTATTCGTTCTATTTTTTTTTTATGTTTTTATTCTTCACGTTTTATTCTTATTAAAAAAACATACTCTAAATAATACTTCAAATATTCCATATATAATATCAGATAGAACTTATGAGTGGAAAAATACTTTTTTTTGCTTTGGCAAACTCGGTTTAAGTAAATAAATATCCTTAGACGTATTACAACATATTAAATTGTTTGAAAAACATTGATTCGTTCGATTCATACTACAATGTAATTATGAGTTTAAAATAGAAAAATAATAAATTAATATTATGTCAATATATTATTCGGAGTTATGCTGTCATATGTTAACTTTTCATTTCTTATATTTTACATTGTTGACTACCTTAGCGCAAATTGTTTATGTTACTCCTGAGTACAAACATTGATTGTCATTATACTTTATTATGAGATTAATATTTTTATGTTATAATTTGTATACACTGTTGTGATCCTTATTATTTAGAAATTTAGAAATTTAGAAAACACATACCCAGCTTACATTTTATAATATTTTTAAGTTTTACTATTTTTTTATTTTATTTTATTAAGTTCTGATATATTTAATAATGTTGGACTAAATGAGCTTATTTGTTACACTAAATAATTATTAATTATTTTATTGCTGTAAATTATTTATATTTTATGTCTGATGATTTTTGTACTAGTAATAAATAGTATAAATTAGATTAGTTGAGAGATGGTAAGTTTCCACAAGAAGCATAGCAGGTAAACGTTTATATATGTAAGTTTCTATACAAATAAAAGTACATGATTCATAGCTGTAAACCAAATAATAATAAAATAAAAGAATTTTGCGATAAGTAATTGACAAATTACATAGTGGAATAACGTACTTTCTTCCCTCGTATTTGGAAAAGTGCTAGTTCATGTTGAATATTTACTAAAATTGTTTGTAAAAGTTTTTACTCCGAATTCGACTCCAATTTTTATCATTATCCTAATATATTCAAAATATTAGAAGTCTTAATAAATATTTCAAACAAATGCATATATTTAAATAAATTAAAATAATGACCTAATTAACATACCAAATTATTTTTGGAAGTGGCAATTAAAACTAAACCCAAACAAGTCAGTATCAAAGATATTCCATTTCAACAACTGAGAAACAAACAGAGAATTAAACATACAAATTGATGAGGAACAGATCGTTTCAAAGAATGCTCCAAATACCTAGGTCTGATACTTGATAGAACACTAACACTTGGAGGAAGTAAAAAACAAACTGAAAACGTGTAACAGCATTATGTCTAAGTAAGCTGGCACCTCCTGGGGTTGCCGCAACAGTATACTTCGGACCACAGCACTTGTACTAGTTTATAACGTAGCCAAATACTGCTCATCTATGTGGACTAGAAGGTGATACTGTTCCAAATTCGACGTGCAATTTAATCATAATATGCACTTCATATCAAGTACTGTTAGGTCCACTCAGACAATATGGCTACCCACCCTTTCCAACATAGATCTTTTAGACCTGAAAAGACTATCTCTCACTACTAAGAGCCTACATAAGCTAAAGAGTCAGTCTACGTTGATCTGCAAATTAACATTCTTGAGCACTCACCACTGTGACTTAATCCCAATTTCCCATATGGCACGCAGACCTTCAGAAAATATTTTTAAAATACCTGTAGACGAGATGCTGGAAACTGATAGAAACCTGAAATAAGGACCTGACTAAGGATCTATAAGTAAAAGCCCCTGGATGGGATAATACAAGGGCTAAGTGTTTAACTCTTAGTCGAATAAGAACGGGAAAAGGAAGATGCAACTATTTATTTCACATATGGGGCATGGCAGAATCCCCACTTTATGAATATAAAATAAAAATAAATGTAAAAATACAGACTTGCTAAATTGCAAAACTACACGAAAATGAACCAGCAGCATTAAAATAGCTTTAAGAAGTCGCTCTATACGTTTGTGATTTCTAATACTATTATAACTAATATTACCTATTTACCTATATTTTATTTTATTACTTGTTAATCAGTTGTCTATTTATATTATTTATTTATTTGTTTAATTTTACAAATTTTATCAATATTTTCTCGTGTCAACTAGTTAAATATGTCATAAATATAAATAAAATATTGGATTAAAAACATCAGATACCAATAGACCTTAAAAAATAAACAAAAAAAAACCAAATTATATAAAAAAAACAAAACATTAAAATTCGATTTAAAGCAAATAACATACCTAGTATGATTATATTAAAAGTTGAAGCTTTTGTAATTAACCGCATCAAACGTAATTTATATTATTGTTATTATTATTATTATTATTATTATTATTATCTATGAACAAGACAAACAAATTTTTATCACACCAACCATGTAGTCTGTCTGAAGTCTGAATAAAATGGGAAGGGAATTGTATTAATTTAATTTAATTTTATATTATATTATGTATTAAATATATAATATAAATTTTATATTATATATTTATATACGTTAATTCGTTAATTTTTTTCGTGTAGATACTTACGTAAACAAACCCAAGAATGATTTTTACTTGCTATATCTTGTATGGAAACTTACATTTTCCTGGTCAGTAACAAATTTACATAAGTTTACTGTTTTTAGTTGTTACTTTTACTTTCATCTATAATTTTAATATTTAAATTTAAAGACGTGTGCACGTAAACTACACATCTCTGATCAATTATAAGAGAAATATCATAATGAAAGGATGCCTGGATGAGTAAATTAACTATACATATTGTTCAAACCTAACATTAAATCAAAAGTTGAATTGTCAAATGTTCATAAGTATAAACTCTATAAAATGGTTGTCTTCATATTTTTTGAAAATAATAAAGTAAAATATGTTTTATTCAAATACTTTAACAAAATATCAACATTTAATTGAAATATAAATATTAATAGTCCTTATTCTTGTGATACAGGTATATTAAAAAGAAAAAAAAGATATTTATTTTTATCTTCATTGCCTCAAAAGATACCGCAATTAGTACATTTATCTTTGTGGGACACCCTGTATAGGTGAATTCACTTGATATGATGATATATTTTTACGCAAGTACTATGATATTTTTCTGACTTTTATTTTTATGTTTGGTTACGATTTGTAAATATTTTTACTCGTGTATAACTCTTACTTCAAATACTAAAATATTCTTAGCATAGCAAATACACCGTAAATAATTATATATTTACAGACAAAGATATCAATCATTTGTTGAATAAAGTAATCACCTATTCAGTAGGTAAAGTATTTACTAACTAATGAACAAAACTTTTAATAATGTTTTTGTTATTTAGTAATGTTCATCTTATGCGTGAATGTAAACAATTAAAAATAATATTTTATTCTATTTTTATTAATAAGATATTTATATTAATGCGTATTAAAACATTAAGATTTGGCTTTTGACACGAATACATGACTAAGTTCCAAGTAAAAAACATTTGTATAACTGGCGTTTACTTTTAAAGTTTATGAAAAAAAATAAAACACTTCGCGTCTGTAAAATTAATTACTAAACTAAACGCTGGCGCTAATTTATTTCCAAACTGTCTGTCGAAATGATATTTTTAATCTCCTGTCCATTGTATACTTTCATTTGTTTATTTTCACATTTTTTTTTTTTTTTTTTATGCATAAATATATATTTTTTTATTTCATTATAAGTTATTCATGTCATAACCAAGAACAACAAGTTACTTTGAAGTATTTAATTGAAACTTTCTGAAAGTATTTAAATTAATTCACAAATTATAATGTCCCGTTTTTATTTTTGAATCCATATAGTAGTTTTTATTTGGAAAAGTTTGCGCCGAACACAATCCCATTACTTTCTAATTTAATTGAACTGTATCTAAAAAGTTTTGAACGTGAAACAAACCATTCCGGGATAGTGGGAAGGATGAGAAGGTAGGTCTGTTATCGTTTGGTTTACCATGGACACATAATTCATTTATTATTATTATTACTATTTTTTTTTTTTTTCATTTTCAACGCCCACTCGTGTTTGTGCTTTGAATTGCATGCATCGCTACAACGCATTAATGGTCGCATCTCAAATGCCGCCATTCTGTATCCATTAGAACAGTAATAGCACGTACCCGATTTGTATTTTCAGAAATACACTGGGCAGACTAAGTTATAAATGTGCGCAAAAATAAACATGTACACAAATGGCAATTAAAATTTTCCTAATGGCTAAGCGCAGCGACGACGCACGTTATAATTATTCAGGATTTTTATTATTTATTTATTTTTTTTTTTAACGCATTAAAATAACATACTTTGTTGCATTCATTATAATAATTTTTTGAATGACGGTAATCGCTGTACGGTGTTGTTGTTATTACTATAATACAAAACATTCCAAACAATGCCTATCCACGGACCGTAGTCGTTGTCGTGGTTATAAAATATGAACGATTCTAATGAAACCCCGTTGTTATAACATAATACACACTCCAAAATTTCGAGGACAATAATAAATATCCAAAATCGTATTTAAAAATGTTTCACCCCATCTCCGACCGAATAACCTTGCCCGTCTCAGGTCCATCATTTTGGTCGTTCGCCATGACTAACTATAAGACCGGAGCAAATTACGGCAATAATGTGTCGTATTAACTATGCCGTTGCAGTTTATCACAACAATAGTAATACGTACTCACGCAATGTGACACCGTCTGCGTACATCGTTTGCAATAATATTCGTACCATTAGGTGTTACGATTCAAATTGAATCCTACATCTCTTGTTCGAGTGCGACGTTTTAATATCCATCGGATCTTGATGATTTGTATGTTTTTCATTATCTTTCGGAACGAGCCGATTGTAACTCGGCTGTAATCGTTGTGCTCTACTTCAATAGAATTTAATTATGTTGTATCAACTGTCCTTAATGTTGACTTATACGTATTGGCGACGTATATAAAACTGATATGATTTATCGCCAAACGGTAAAAAAATTATCTATTGCCTCTCCGTGATAGTAAATCCTATATACTTAGTATAATAATCATCCCTCTTGTTTGATAAAAAAATATTACGTAGCAGCATATGTTGAGTTAAATTTTTAAAAACAACTCGAAAGCAGCGAAATAAATAAATCGAATCAATAGTAAAATAAGATACGTGCTTATTGAAATAATTTTGATAAGTAAATAATATAAATAATAAATAATAATAAAAAATAATAAATAATATATATACGAATAATTCTAAGAAGAATCTATGGACCAAATATCGATTCTGACACTGGAGAATGGAGGATACGCCACAATGATGAACTGAAGAACTTGTTTCAAAAACCAGATATTATATCCGAAATTAATAGGAGAAGATTAATGTTGGCTGGACATGCCTGGAGGAATGAGGGCTCTTTTATTAAGGCGGTTATTAAAAAAAATCCGGCTGGGAAAATACCGTTAGGAAGACCGCGTTTACGATGGGAGGATCGTATCAAAAAGGATGTTAAAGCAGTAGAACCAAATACACAGTGGAGAGAAGCTGCAGAGGATAGGGAAAGATGGCGGCTAATTTGTTTGCAGGGATGGTCGTGAAGGCCGTAACCCATAAGAAGAAGAAGAAGAAGAAATAATATAATATATGTATTTTATCATTCATTTACTGAACCGTTTTTTCGTGTAAAATCGTCTGTTTCCGATGTCAACGTTTTGATCGAACCCAACATCTGTTGCTCATAAAGATAGTACAGTACAGTTTCATAACTATTAAAATTGTTAGCATTGTAATATCGATACAATCAGAAATGTATAATATAATGTATGCGCATGCTGCAGTTTCAGTTTAATGTTGTTGTTATTATTATTATTGAGGTAATTCCATGGTATAATAATTATGCAACCGTACATTTTGGTTTTCGCTGGTTCCTTTGTTTATCGCGCATATCTACCAATTGTACAGTCAAACTTTTATACAGAAAATTAACATCGCGCATGTACTATAAAATATTATTGTTTGAGTTACAATTTTAATTTGTCCGCAGCAAAAAAAAAAAAAAAAAACTCCATATCGTCCGTATCAGTACAAGTTCACCGGTACAGTGCCGTGTTTAGCCGAGTCTCCTCTACCCAACACGCATGGAAAAGGTTTATACTTTCTCCCCCGGCAAAAAGAATTAATGTTGACATAAATATTATTTGATTAAAATAAGTAAAAAAAAAAAAAAAAATTGGTTATGAAATAAGATATTTAAGTAGCAAAGTGCCCTGATAAACACAATACATGTTTGAATATTTGATTTATATTTGAAATTGACCGGTTGCTAATAAGAATTTTTTTTTTTTGTTAATGGTTTACGATTTAATATAATATTGTGTATTGAATTGTATTGATTATTTGTTTGAACATCATGAATATATATATATATATATATATATTAACAAAGGTTTTTTTTTTTTTGCAAACATTCAAACCGTTTTACGAGTGGATGTCTAATAGAGAGCAGCATGTTGAAGGAGATAAAAAATAAAGTTTTAGGATTATTTATCATGTTACCTTATATGACATTAAATTCTAAGCCACGATTTATTTATCGCATTAGTAATTATTGTCAAACTGCCGTAGTACGGTTTTATCGGGATTGTTTTGAATCGGAGAAAAACTTTTCTGTAAAAATTACTGTTTTGTTGTTTCATTGTTTACATATCGTCACCGCTAATCGATACACTTTCGATTTACAACCACTCTACATTGTAACAATGGTGATTTAGTTAAGTAAAACAAAGTTGAAATTTAGTTTGTATGAAAGTTTATGATCAAGATTATTCATAGGACGTTTCGGTGATTTCGGTACAAAAATAAACTCGTTTACAAAGAGTAAAATCAAAAAACGATATTAATCTAGTAAACTCAGAACTTTTGATGAAATTTATTGTAAATATATCTTATTTATCAAACCACAGATTTAATTATAATACTATATTTTTCTATCCTTGACCCCTACATGGATACGTTTCACAGTTGTTGTGAATCGATGTCTCAATAAAACAACAATTTCAGGAAGTATTTATTTAAATAATTAATAAGCTATCGATCCTAATTACAATATATTAAGTCTTATTTAAACTATAATAATATCTATAACACATTGTAGTGACACCCTAGGTGAGTTGTTAACGGTTTATAACCCCTATCCCATGAAATATCTCTTTCTTTTGTAAAATTTACAATCATTTTAAGTCATAGGAATAATTTACTATTATTATACATCCATTATGTGACAATATTATCAATACTGATAATATGTTAAAAAAAATTTCTAAACATTCAAGAAAATTAAATATTAATTTTTAAAATATGAAATATAAATTATTCACTTTTATGCAAATTTACCTATGCAAATAATTATCTTTTTTAAAAACTATGTTAATTCAATTTTAATAAACTAATTTTTAATCGACTTATCAAAATAAAAACTTGATACTAATGTAGGAGAGAATTTAAAATTTAAAACACACAAAAAAAAAAAAATTTCTTGCTACTCCACTGACACAGTTTACAAAATTTTGATCGTTTTTTTTACAACTTTTTTAATAGACAACACTCTAAATATTTTATTTAAATAGAAAATGGAGGATACCTCGATGAACGTGAATTTTAAATGAAATGATATGTCTTACACACGGGCAGGTTTTCGATCAAGCTTACTACCATAATGTAATTTTTAAAGTTTGTAACAAAACGCCGAAGCACCCTGTATAATATACATATATATTATGTATATCGTTTTTGGGATATTTTATCTGAAACATAGTAACGTATAAAATACGGTACCTGCATAACATTAAGCTGGAAAGCATTCGCAAAATGTAAAACTACCGACCTGATGTAGGTGTTCAATATGTTTAAAATATTATTTTGAAAACTTTGGCTTTTGTTGTGCGTATATGCTATAGACGTTATTTATAAAAAATATGTTTAAAAAAAAAAAACCATTACGGCGTAAAAACCACGGTTCAGACGAAAAAGAAAAGTATAACAATTTTTAGTTTTATACTCAAAGTATTTCCGTTCGGCTGAAAAAAATAAAATAGAAAATGAAAGTTTTCATGCATAATACACGTACTGAAATATTAATAGCATATTTTCGACCTTGTTCTCTGTATATCAATAAACATTAATTTTAAGTATATATTTATGAATAAAGTAACTAAGTGACTCCCGTACTTAAGTACTGATTCGATACACTTACGTGTATTTTGCTTCTATTCGTAAATTATTTTTATCTACTTTGAACGTTAGTCTACCACCACGTTGTTTATATATGTGTCTGTTGGCGGAGTACGGCTACCTTTTCCCGTTCCTTATGTTTACAACGTATACGTGTGTTTACTTGAGGATACTCAAAACTATTACACACCGCCTATCTTTAATAAGTTTATGTTTATTTATAACTTTTAAATGGTCTCTTTAAAATTAGGTTGGCTATTGGTCGCGTTCCGTAAATTTTCGACGGTGTTTGAATTAATCTTTTTAATGTAACTCCAAACGAGGTATGGAAGTAAAATTCGATTATTCAATATGCAACGCGTTCGAATTGCCGAACACGAGTTCAAGCGTCTTTTTCGAATCCAAAATAACCATCGTGACAATAGCGTAATACTATAATATATGTAAATAGTGTTGTCGAATATTAGTCACTGTACGCAGTGGTATTTTTCACTTGTTTACTAACTTAACAAGGGCTCTGTGGGTTAATAAAATCGAATTAGAGTACCACAAACAATGTAATCATTATTGAATAACTGAATTGATATTTAGACAAATGAAGTGCATCGAATATTATTTACTTAGTTTTATATAAAATAAAGAGAGGCGTATTACCCGAAAAACTGTAAGTTTCAAATCTTGTACAATTGTATAACGCTTATCTCACCTGTACTGTTGTATAATATGTCATTGTACATTTTACTTGTTTGATGTAGGAACAATTTTCAAATTGTCCCCGTTGGTTTAAGAACAAAACTGAAGTAAAATAAAATGACTATATCTCATTGAAAAATAAGACGAACAAGCGTTCATTAAAAAAAAAAAAAAAATGTTTGTTGATACCGTCTAATATAAAATCAAAATATAATTAAAAATAATCTTTACCTACTTCAAGATGGATATACAATTAATTTTGCATTTTTACGTCTTTATTTATTCTGACCTGGACGATTTCAGTAGATTATTGTTCATGTCTATAAATATAGACTAAGCTGCATCAATTATACGTCACGTTAATCGTTAATTTTTTACTATAATAAAAGTTAATGGGGGTTTAAGCATAGCAAGGCAATGCAATTTAACTAGTAATAATACAACAATATGTTAAAAATAAAAAAAACATAAAACGTATAACAAATAATGTTTAAACAAAGCAGTAATAAGCAAATTAAGTTATGTTATTTATAATAAAGAAACCATATACTTATCAGCCTTTGTATGTTATACATATCATTGCTAAAATGTAAAAGCATTTTATAAATGTGAAGGGTTATAACGGAACAAGCTACTTTTATAAAATGGTCCTTATCAGGACTACAACGCTTACGAAAAAAAAAAAAAAAAAACATTTTACACCTCTAAAAAAGTATGATACAACAGTGTAGAGTAGCTTTTCAAACATACACAACCAGACACTAATAATGTTATGCTATACTGACGATAGATGAAGAATTTACCAATGAGATCGAAGAACTAATACGAAACCTGGTATGAATACAGGCCAATTCTTCATTCAACAGCAATAATATCAACAAACAACCCCAAAGAAACAATAATCACTACAATCAAGTCCTTCATTTCCTTTTTCACAAACCAACAATGAATTCCAGGTTAAAAATCGAACACTGGAACGTCAACGGCTGTAACGAACACAATTTATGGAAACATAGATGGCGTTCGTTACTACAATTACGCCGCACGGAGTAACAACGGAACAATACCACACCTAAGATATTGCCAACAGAGGGCGTGTATGCAGTACCCTAATTTCAAAGATGTTAATAATGACTAATATTAATACGATTAATGGTTAATTATCACCACAAAGGTGATAATTACCAATTGTAACACCACTAATACACAGTCCGAGACAACAATCCGATCATCTATAATATTAAGTGTTAAATACACCAGAACCCGGAATCCGCGAATACCGTCAACATAAACATACGTTGATGAGTTATATATACCCATCGGATCCACGGGCCAATTGTCAGTTTCGGAGCATACAGCTCATTACCAAATTAGCGGTGAACAGTCCTTTCGGCTTTAAGTTAGAGGATTGTCACTCGCTTGACCAGTAACGTTTTAGCTGTGCCCTTCGGTGCGTCAATCGTAGTTCTCCGTATCATCGTCGTACATTAGATAATTCGCGTCGTCTGTTGTTTTACAGTTGTATCAGTGTCTCTCGGCCATTAGATTAAGGCACTGATCAACTTCGATCGACCGTATCATCAGTGCCGCCACTACCACATACAAGTGCGCCGTGCCGCCTGTTTGTTCTCCATATTCATACATCGTTCTGTAAGTGCTGCCGCAACCGAACCCGAGTGAGCCGTGTCATTGTGAAGATCATCAAACAACCAGTGGTAATAACCCTTGTGTTAATTAGTACCTAAGTGAGTACAGACACCAATATTTTAATTGTGAATGGGATTTTCGTATTCCTCCGCGATATTCTTTTTATATTCTATAGTCAGTATTTGCCGTGTCAAATACCAACAGTATAAAATGTTGTTACATATAACATGTTATTACATGTGATGTACTAAAATTAAAAACTTTGTAAATGATATAAATAAACGGAAATAATTATTATTATATCATATTATATTTAATTATTTGTAGTCAATACGACAACAAATTTGTGCTCAACTCCATTAATAAATTGTAAATTGCTGCACGTGTAGGGTGTGCATTACATGGCATACTAAAGAAAATCTATGAACTCGGTGCATAATCATCAGAAATACATTTCCACATGGTTCTTATAAACGGAACTCACCTTAAACCAAACCAAATTCTCAAGATCTCAAACTACTTAACATACATGAACGACTTAATACTACTAACGACCCGGCTATGGTAGCACGGCAATATTAGTCACGCAGTTCAACAATCAGTCACACCAAAAATAAAACTCCAATCTACATAAATCTTAACCCAAATAAATAACCAAACCACTCTCATCTCTTTAGTCTACAAACCAACCAAGGCTTAATAAGATTTAAACATTTTAACAAATATAGCTAAAAATATAATAATAGCAGGCGATCTAAATTCGAAGCATCCCCTCTGGAACAGTCGAAAAATCAACACTTTAGGCACAGCACTTGTTAAGCATGCTCAACAAAATGACTATTCAATCATTTCTAAAACAGATCACAAACCTAAATTAACTATCATCAGATCATAGCCCTGTTCTCCTAGAACTCTCAAACTCATCTATAACATCACCACCAATTCTTAAACACTCCATAATCTGACAAAAATCCATACACTCGTACACTCTAAACGCAGAACTCCAAACACCAATTCAGCTACAAGTACAATGATAGACATCGAAAACTATATCATTAAATTCACAAATTCTATACAGATAACATTTAACACAAGCTGCTATATCCGTGAAAACATCAATTTCCAGAAAAATATTCCAACAGAAATACAAAATTAAATTACAAATAAAAATAACAATCGTCGGAGTGGCCACGGACCCGTGATCCCACAATCAAACGTACTCTAAACTTTAAAAAAATAATTATAAGACACTTGCTCCAGATTCAAAAAACAAGACTAATCGGACACGTACTTGGATTCCCTAAATCATAATAGTAACTTAAACTCATTCCACAAAATAAATAAAAACCTTCTTAAGATGAAATCAGCCACCCGTCACATTATGGGACCCAACGGTCTAGTTTTCTCATCAACAGAAAAACGTGAGGTGTTTTCAGACTCCCTAGAACGTAATTTCACAACATTTCAATGATGAAAAGTCCTAGAAGTTTCATAAGCATCCAGTCCTTCGAACTACAACCGAAACCAAATTAAAAACATTAACTGCACCAAGCTCAATAAAAAAAAATAATCACCGCACTTTCAAAAAACAAAGCGCCTGGCAGAGACCAAATAACCAATTAACAGCTATAAAATACATTCCTAAAAAAAAAAAAAAAAAAAAAATATTTTTAAAATAAAATAAACGTATTATATAGGAATATCTTGGTGTATTCATTTAATTAGCAACGGTCGCAGTAGCGCACCGATTTAGAGTAGAAAAAGTTATTGCACTTAATTAAAACAACTCTAGGGTTGAAAAATGTTAAAAAGCGTGCTCATGTTTTATTCTAATTATGAAAGAATATTGTTCGTCCGGTCTGCGCGTAGATTCATCTGCTTATAAAATAATAACTAATTTTTTAATCGTGTTCAATGGTTTTGATCTGTGTACCGTATAGTATATGCGTAAAATACAACCATTTTCAATGATTATCTGATTACAAACAAACGCGTACACTGCAGGATAGTTTTAGAGATATAGGTTGATTACTGTTTAAATACTTTTTGGAAACTAACTACGTACTGCTGTGTACTTTTAGTCCGAAATTCGACAGTACACATTAGCGTTGATTTTGGCTATTTAATCAAAACGGACAGCTATTCGAATGTGATGTAACAACGTGCCTGCACGATATTTTACGGAGGCGTGCCGTGTATAATAATACGTTGACACGAATAACATTTAAAATTCCTATATTACAACTCCCCTCGAGTGATCGTAAAACTGTTTTATACAAATATATAAAATGTAGGTAAGCGTGGCAACACCACTGTTCTTCCACGAGACAATGCACGTTGGGTTGACCAGATGTTTATGCATTCGTTTTATTTTTATCCTTATTCGAAAGTTTGTTGCCTAATAAATACAACCGAACGCGTCACCGTATAAAGAAGGATAAGGTTATGGTAGGGTCCAAGAAGGATTCGATCATTATGCCAAGACTCGTCCGTTTAATAACTTATCTTGCACACAATGCGCACGTCCATATTATATATATACCGCGTTTTAGTGCACATAGTTATCATAATATATAACCGTTAACTTATCTGGAAACTATAAAACACAACCGACTCGAAATATTGTTTCGTTCGGTAATATTTCAACATGTTTTTTTTTTTTTTTATGGATCACTACCCTCTAAAATATAACCGGGTTACGTTTAATAAAATCACACCTACGGGGACCGAACGAACGTGCCAAAACGGACCGAATAATTAATGACTTCGACGCAAGTATTAATATTATAATATCGGTTCATCTAAATTACAGTACGTATATATCATCACGAGTATAAATAAAATTTACACGTGACATAAACCAAAAAGTAACGTTTTCGATGTTACACGTCCGTGTTTCGGCCTCGGCGTCGGTTGTAATAACTTACTATTATGGTCATATTTAATGATATCGATAGTGCGCGTTATGGTTTCAGCGTGCGCTGCATTCGCAGTCGGAGAAACATATTATTATTTATATTTATACGTGTACCTGAGACGCGAATTCCGCTGATATTAGCATTGCTTTTATTGAAACAGCTTTTGCGTATTAAATTGCCATTCGCATCCTAAACAAACATATTATTATTGGACATTTGTTACGGATACCAACGTTAGTAAATCATAACTAATAGCATTTTGTTTTTTACCGCGAGCAAGCAAATTTAATTTTCAGAACTCACATGAATCGCTTATTATGCTTTACTATAATGTTAAACTTGAAAATCGTAAGTATTGACTTTACAACCCTAGTAACAGAGTACAGTTTTTTTTTTTTTATAAACATATTTTCTTGTTTTTCGCACATGTATACGAATATAAAAAAAACGTATCGAACTTATTGGAAAAAAATCAAACGCGATTGAAAATAAAAAAAAAAGATTTAATTGCATATGCTTTTTTACAAAACAATTCAACCGACGAAAACATAGGATGAGGTTGTGCGGTATTTAAAATTTTAGTTTAACGGTTTGGGGCTTATAGTGAGAAATCAATCCCGTGCAATGGTAACGTTGACCATTACGGACGACCTCTTGTCCATCCAACCGCGGTTTGTTATGGCGCAGTGTTGTATTAATTACGAGGGCGTGATTAATGTACACCGACGGGAAATGTACGGTTCGTTCACACGCGTACAATATTTGGTTAACGATTGTTCTATCGC
The DNA here is from genome assembly GCF_003268045.1 of Sipha flava. Lineage (NCBI taxonomy): Eukaryota > Metazoa > Arthropoda > Insecta > Hemiptera > Aphididae > Sipha > Sipha flava. The sequence goes on from NW_020272884.1 coordinate 1,233,356, forward strand.
GGTCGTATCGTTTTCAAAGAACTCAGGCTAATATACCGGCTATTATTTAACTTGAAGACTAGACGCCGAGATCGGTCGATAAAATGAAACGTATCCACGAGATGAGCGATTCGCAGTGCGCGCACTAAATGCACTCCAGTGCACATAGGTTATTGTGAAACCCTTCGTCGAGGAGCGTTTGCGTGAGACCGCGAACGCTTCCGAAAACGAAGTCAGTGGCCCCACAAACAAAATTTTTTTCGGTACGAACGACATTCGGTCGGCCGGTTACAACCCTTCGTTTGCGTTCGCGACGGCTAACAACTTTTTTCTCTTATTTTTTTTAGGATCGTTCTATCAATTAAAACTATCGCAAACGGATTTTTTCCCATGAGGAGTGCTTCAAAACAATTGATTTATATTAATCACATTCTATATACTACGGAATGCGATGAATTCCTTGCAAAAAACGTCAAAACAAAAAAAAAAATCATAAATATAAGTAAATCAGTAACACTTTTTATTGCTAATTCGAAAATAATTTTTCAAACTTTTATAATGAAAAACTCGCAACAATAAAATAATTAATAATAGATTGATATAGCAGATCAGCTATTTTAGGTCAACGAAATAAGTACACGACGATGTAAAAAATAAAATAATAGGAAGAAATTGAAAAACTCACAATTTCGTGGAGTGCATACTTGCCAACCGCTTACATATTTATAAAACGATAATAACAAACGATAATGTACGAAAATAAATATCAAAATAATTACAAAAAAATCGTGGTGGAGGTATATGCACGCGTGTGCAATGAACGATTCGGCTCATTCCCAAAGCGATATACACAAAAAATAACAATTTGGCATATGACGGCACCAATACGAATAATATAATATTGCGGTGATTTACGCAATACGTGTTTAGAAATTATGATCACGGCGATGGTGTACGCGACAAGAGTCGTTATGACTCACCCACGAAGAAACAAAAGTGCTTGGTTACTGGGCCTCAATGTATTATAGAAAATGCACGTTGAATAGACAACATGGGATAAATTTGCGATATTGAAAATTGGAATAACATTCTAACTGTACTAAATAATGATAATTATTATTAACATTTCTAAGCAGCCGTTTAACGAAAATTGAAATATCATAGGATAAAATGTGTGCGACAATGATCGCCTCATCAGCTTTTAAAGGCCAAGCCTAACCTAACCAATGATTTTCTATAATTATTGAATTATGCTAGTGATTATATGTACTGTAAGCTGAATAAGCTATATTATTTCCGCAATCACGGCGCAAACACAATAGTATGCTATTGCTGTAAACACTTGAGGTTCTTTTTTTCTTTCGTTCAAACCCCATCGAGAAGTGAAGTACATTTTTCTTAATAGTAATAACAATTTTATTCGAATACGTCAAACATACCAATTATTAATGAAAACTGTAAAACCTACTGTTTCAACATAGAATGTTTATTGTTTTATAGATCACCCGATTACGATTTTTATATTACTTTACATAAAATATTCCATAGTTATCTAATATTTTGTTAACGTGGAAATTTATTTTTTATAGGTTATTTTTTTTATGATTACGAATTGTTCGATCCATTTCATTTGATATTAAATGTATACAATGTATTGTATAAGCAACCAAAAAAAAAAAAAATAAATAAATAATCCGGGAAAATCGTAATCGTATTATTACAATAGTAATTTACATTTTAATGTGATACACAAAACACACACTAACACATAAAGTTGTTATTATTGAATATTCTTCACGTAAGTTATAATTTATAACGTTTTTCTTATCGTGTTACTCGAGTTTTATTTATAGTTTATTAGTCGTTGTAGTAAGCGTATGCATATCCGAAAAAATAGTTTCCGTAAAATACAATGCTAAATTACATCGAAAAAACTACTTAAAATGTAGAGGTAAAAGTGTTTAAAATATTGTAATAGTAGGGTAAAAAAAAAAAATAATAATAACTCCTTGTAAATTATCTAATAAATTCACACGCTCGTTCCCATTACAGTAAAAAAAAAAAAAACCCATGCGAGTACAATTGAGAAAATACATCACCGAAACAGGTATTCGATAATTTAAGACTTTTACTTTCGTATACACACTTTTACACGCTCCTATTAGTCCTAATGTACTGTAGGATCATCTTCTTATTTCAACTCATTTCCCAACACACTACATTGAGTTAACAACTAATAAATATTATAATCTAAGACCGCGTAAAAGAGAATTTCACAATAAATAACAATTATTTTAGGGCATTCATCCGTCTTTTTTTTTTTTATAACGCTATGTTATCTTTTTATGTAACGTTCCTATATTAATATTTTTATAAAATATACTCGTATTTTATATTTATTATTTTTGTGCTGAATGTATAAAGTGACCTGTGTTTTAAGATTAGGTTTCCAAATGTTCATAGTTCATGTTAAAATATTATACTTACGTCATCCCCCACACCACCTCACCCCTATTAAATACTAACTATGTAATATAACTTGTTGACTACCGCTGCGAGTTATATATTTATATTGGAGTTAGTCTCTTGTATTCACCAAACCCCTGATACTTACTGGCTTAGTAACGAAGTAAATATTATGTTTTGCTATTGATTTCAATATTATATGAGCACATAGTACATTAAACAATCATTATGATTTATAACTGTGATCAACTTTAATAATATGCGATATTTTATAATTTTATTATGATATATATAGTTGAAAAATTATTTTTTTTTACGACAGCATTGATCTGTGGAAACTATAGTACTGAATATTTAAAACAAAATAGCGTTTATGAAAACGAAAAACTGAGATGTCGCTCATCACTAACGTGCATCGATTAGTTCAGACCATTCAATGTATAATAATGCACATTTAAACACGAAGAAAAAGAACACCCACTATTTCGATTAACGGTAATCAATAACAATAATTAAATAAAATGCCTTACAATACAAGCAATAGGTAATTCGTAATTATTTGTTTCCGCGTAAGATTAACTTTTCAATTTAAGTACGTCATGAATTTCGTGGGTATGAAATTTATTCATGAAACGTTCATAGCATGTGTTCAATTCTGTTCATTCAATCTCTTTGACCCACGTTTTCAAATGAAACACAGCGGCTGTTAATTTAAATCACAAATTAATATTTCACAAAAAGATCGAACGCTTCATGTTTTATTCCGAAAAAAAAAACACTCTATCGTAAATTCTCAATCGTCAAAAATGTTTCGATTATTTTCTGCAAGTTCAAAATAATACTCACATAATATCGTTGACAGTTTTATTTTTGAACAAAAAAAAAAAAAAACAAACGTACAACAACTGTATGTCTACAAATGAAATACAACGCACACAAATAACTCGGTTTTGAATATTACTTTATAATGGTACTAACACTGCTTAAAATTTACGACGCACTTTGGTATAATAAACCTCGCTACTGCTGTCAATAAAAAATGAATTAATGTACTTTTAGATACATCAATACTGTTTATAGTTGTTATCTTATAACGTACTTAATTTTATTATAATTTATATCACTGTAAATACTTTTTTTTTATAATTGATTAACACAACTTAAAATCAATATAATTATTGTAATAGCACTGAATGTGCTTAAACATTTTAAATTATAATAAATAAACATTGGTGTTATTTTATTTTACTGTAGTACAATTTCCACAAATTAAATTAAAATCTTTCTAAATTTTGTATTTTCACATAATTTTAAATCTAGGTCTATACAATTTTCATTTAATATGAATATTTATTTGAGCAATACAGGTTTTTTTTCTAAAATTTGCATTTAAAACTATACAAATCATAAAACAGATGCCCAAGAACCCCTCCACCCCTTCCCTAAATATTGCAAATGAGGCCCTACAATTTAAGTCATAGAATAAGGTGCCTATATTTTAATTCAAGTTTCTCAAATTAAAACATTTAAAGGAAAACATATTCTTTGGGACTAATGTACCACAATATTCAATAAAAAATGAAATTTATGTTTATTTAATTATTTATACACAATAGTTTATTAAATATACCAATCAAGTTTATTAAGATCGGACCCAAAAATATTGTAGGCACCTCTAAAATACAGGTCTGCGCATGCCTATAATGCATATTGGTGTATGGTTTATGCACGTGTAGAGAAATATTTAATTAAACCGCATAAGCATCAAGGAATACTTTGTGCTCAAATCTCGTTTTTAATTTATGTATGCTGTATTATATTTAATAATATGTTTAGTCGTTTCTCAATTTAAAAATATTGTTGTAAACGTTAAATGTTCAATGTTTTCAAACGATTGCATTAAATGATACAATTATTGCTATTTAAACGTAACAGTGAATTTTTCATGAAGTATTATAAGGGAACATTTCATAGTAGAGATTGAAATTTTTCAAAATCACCGAACAGATTGAATGATGGACGAATATTCAATTAATTTAAATATCTACATGTATAAAAATGTACAAGAACAGCGTATTTTAATTGGTTTTATAACAAACGATCCTCAGGTAAACTGCCACAACATCATGTACGTAACAACTACTCAGTGAATACAATGCATAAATTAGAAGATTACAAAGCCGTGTGTTTCTCGACAAGCCGTCTATACGACACGAGGAAAATATTGATTCAGATAATTTCGCAAATATCACTATATCACTACATTTACAGTTTAATCAAATGAACGATTCGTTTTTACAATATTTCAATTCATTTTTTTTTTTTTTTTATACGAGTATATTTCGTTTCTCAAGTAGGGATGATGTAGCTCACTGCGAGCGTTTCATCACACGGCTTATGCTGTGCAAATATAATATTATACCCATCGTCCGTCGATGCGGTTTCAATTGCAATGGATCAAAAAGCTAATACAACAACTCGCGTCATGTGCGAGTGAAAGTAAAACATGGTATGGAAAAAAATTAATAAACAACTATTATAATAAACATACCTTGGTGAGATGCGTTCAAGGTACGATCACGAAATTAACACTATCTCGATAATGCGCTGTCGTATTCTACACACCCAAAGCAGGAAATTCAAGTATGTATTTTTGAAAATAAAACCAAACGTTGCTACATTACCCTTTCGTACGCACCTAACCTGTAGTATAATATATTTACAGTCGGATTGTAAAAAATCGAAAAATAAGATATATTTATTACAAATTTAATTCGTATATATTATTAAATGTTGATGTTTCGTGAACTGTTATTAATATTCGATATTTTAATAATACCACTCGAAAATAACAAAGAACGATTGTGCATTTTTACTGCGCCGGTAACGGCTCGGATCGAATGAAAAATAAATTATACACTTAGAGTATTCTAAACACTTAATTGTGAGATAATCATGTTCGTTTAGGGACGTAGTTGCTCAATTCGTCTGCTTATGTTTATTTTCAGCGCAGGCGCCGCATTAGAGAAATTATAATAACAGTATGACATCATAAACGGTATTTTTTTTTATTTATTTGTTTATTATTATATTTATGTTTTCGGTACAGTTGTATTTCGGCAATATCAACGACCACCGGTGCCTTGCGGCGATACGTTAGTTTAATTGTGTCAATTAGTTAATAAATGTTTTGAGAACTGGTGAGAAAGAGAGAGACAGAGAGAATCCGCGTATCCACAAATAAAAAAAAAAAAATGCAATTCACATGGTTGCTTTCGAGCAATATTAAATAGTTCTTAATGTACGAATAACCGTTATATCGTATTTTGAGTCATCGACGTAGTTATCGAATATTCAAAATAATAGTTTTTATTGGTACATACATATTTGATTATACCATGGATCACGATCAGAAATATTTGTGTGATTATTATTGTTATGAAATCGTTTTATATTGCATGAATATTGCACAAAACAAACTAGAAGGAATTTACTATAAATTACTTTCAGTTACGAGTATGCTGTTTTCTGCGTACACAGAAAAGATAAACGATAGCTGTGGGGAAAATTTTTGAAAATTTTGCTTAATTAACTGAAAAATAGATGTACAAACTGATTTGCAGAACGGTGTATTACATGATACTTATACCCGCGAAATACAGCCGACACTATAGCACTGCTTCCTCTCAACCGTTGAAAATGTTTTGTTACATCTATGAATCATTTGAGACCCACGTTACGTTTCCAGAAGTTCAATATCACATTGCTCAAAAACATCGTAAGAACAACGCGTATACTTGAATGCCCCGGATCGACCGAATAAAGCGACATAAAACCGTAACGCGTACAGTCGAGACGAGATAAAATGTATACATACCCCGCTATTACGTAAAATGTCTAATGCGTTCACCTGTTATATTTCTGTCGTGTCGTTGATAATGTAAACGTCTTGTTATTTGACCGCGACAAGGATCTGTTGCTGTAATAATTATTCCGTAGAGAAGTTGTTTTCGAATTAGATGCCGCAAGCATTCTGTAAAAGTTGTGGGGTCTTTTGATTTTTTTTTTTTTTTTCCTAAACGAACGATCGCATTTTATTTTAATGTACGAAACTAGATGCGTCTAAGCTTTAAGCATCAATGATATTTTAATAAAAACCCATGAATAATGTATTCAAGATTAATATGTAAAGTAAAGTGTTAATAGTATGTTGTAAACATGTAATGTACTTGTTGAGTGTTATCATTTTCTAACTATCTAAACCAAGGTTTTAAAAAGTTTTGTGACTGTGTTAAAAAAAAAAAAGAAAAAAATTAAAAACCATTGCTCTAGAGTAAACTTATGACAGATACAGCGTACATATAAAAGAAGTATTGTTATACTTGTATCAAAAGAGCTAAACGAAATAATATTAGAGTCAATGAAACAATAAAAGTTAGACATCG